>NW_026513096.1:277500-288037 GCF_027579735.1 Bombina bombina
GGTTTAAGTAGTGTAGGGGTTATAGCAGTGGGCTATTGGCGGTATAGGGGTTAAATAGTATAGGGGCTGTAGCGGTGTGCTATTGGCGGTATAGGGGTTAATAGGTTAGGAAGTTTATTGGGGTGGGCTATTGCTGGTTTAGGGGTTAGTTAGTGTAGGGTTAGTTTGCGGTGGTGGATTATGTTGGTTTAGGGGTACATAGGTATATTTTTTATTTTTTTTATTTATTATTTTCATTCAAGATTTGTGGCAAGGCATACATACAAAGATCTGGAGGTAACAACATAGTAACATTCAAAGACAGTTGTGATACAAAATGTTAAGTGTACATTATATAGTCTTGAAATAAAGATCTACAAAAAGAGCATGCATGAATTGGTTGCCTAATGATCAATATACCTCCAAATATACCCCCAACATGATACAGGAGGCCACTTTTGGACCTCATCTATGAAAGTTCAAAGGTTAGGAGGTATTACCAACTAAGAAGATCACTTTTGGATCTTAATGTCAAACCTCTTTTTAAATTTTTATTGAGAGCTATAAAACATGCTTAAATAATCTTTGAAAGCTTAAACATACCCCCCCTCCTCTATCAATAAAGCTAAGGCTGCACATATCCCCTGGGTACATCAGAATATGGATCATTAGACAGAGCATTGAAAGTGAACAAATAAAGTAATACGTGCACAAACCTTGTAGGGTACCCTAACTTTGGTGTGATGACCAAAAAGTGGTTTCAAAAGGCTTGAACCCCATCCGGGCAATGGCTGCGCACAAGATATAGAATTAAGTATATGGACAATGCTAGTGTTAGCGGAATTAAGAGAACATGAGTAAGCGGTGCATCTATGGCAGACAGAAAAGTAACTTGCCGTGTTAGCGTGCTTAGAGGGATTTATGCAAAGGTAGTAAAGCGCATAGATTAGAGTATTTTAATATCGCTTCTTAGATAACCTAAAGACAGCTAATGACATACTAGTGCATATTATGACATTTGATTAGTGGTGCAAATTAATAAAAGTGAGCGCCTAATACAAAACAGAAGTTATAAACAAAAGTTATAAACTTAACAGTGCATAAGAATGCTATGTGACCTGTATCCCTCTGTGAGGGTCCTGACCAGCTATGAACCACAAATTCATACATCGCTAATCTGTAGTTTAGCATTTCAACAATACAGTGTACTGTAGTCTGTGGAAAACTATGGTTATGCACGAGCAGCCAACTCCGCCATCCCGGCCGCAGACGGCAAAGCCAGCTTTACGCACGCAACATGCCGCTGAGGCACTACAGACAATAATAAGAATAGCCATCTTCTATTTTTATCCTGTTAGTAGTGAGATATATCGATGTGGTCAGGCCCTCACCATTAGAACAACTGGAAATATAACTATGTAAGAGAGTGTCCTTAACCATAAACATTGGCCCAAAAGGGCTTCATTATAAATTTTAAGAAAAGGGTAGGGTCAACAATAATTAACAGTAGAATATAACAAAGATAGCGCTTCTAGCTTAACCAATATGCTTGTAAAGTTCAGGAGGCTATGTGTTAACTTGGCTTCAGCCGACACTAGTGCGATTGCCAGCGCTGCAACTCAGGAGTACCTTTAACAAGGGTATCTGTGACTCTGTGAAAATCTGTGCCGTAAGGCTTCATAGGTTGCCCTGACTCAGAAGGTGGCATATGGTATATGGTTGTCCGAGCGATACTCCAGCAGCACGGCCACTTGTGTATGTAGGAGAGTTCACCACAATAGAAACATTTGTTATACCCTTAGCAAACCATTGTGTGGGGATTGTCTCATAATGCCTATGGTCACTAGCTGTTTGCCTGCAATCCTGAGCTGTGTATTCATCCATGCAACAAAACTCCACTGTGCAGGACAAAGTACTGCTCCCCAACAAGTCATCGCCATGCACCAATCCAGACAGGACTAGGTCGCCTTGAATATCCTGAGCTGTTTTGTCCTGGGCTATTTCTGGATCGACCGGGTTAGATGTGTTTGATGCAGTACGCAAAATTTCTGCAAAACGGGACCGGTAGTACTCAAGTAGAACTCTGATTTCCTCCAGCAGGTATGCCATATTTATCATGCTTCTGATAGGAGGTAGGTGTATTTAGCATTGAATGCTGCGTAACGACAAGGCCCAAGAGTGCCTCTCCGGGGGGTCTAGTGAAGGCCTCGACCTCAGAATCGTCTCCGGGTGCTCGTGGTTACAGCCATCTCAAAGATATTCGGCCGTCTGGTAGAGGTTCTTTAGTAGGTTTCAGATCTGCTTATATAGCACATAGATGGGTCGTTTGATATATGTTATCGATGAAAAATAGTTGAGATGCTGGAGCAGTATGGAATAATGCGACCGGACATGGCCGCTACCCGGAAGTTCCCCACGGGTACATAGGTATATTTATTAGGCTTGTTACTATATATTTAAAAAGGGATCCTTTACATGTTGGTGCCGATGCTGCTAGGAATATTTCGCCAGCATTACTACCCATTGCAATATATAGTAAAATGCTCCTCGAGGATGCTGCCTTTAAAGAGTAATGTCAGCACTTTTAAATATTTCACCGGCATTCTCAACATTGCGTCGGATCCCTTTTAAATATATTGCTACCTTGCAGCACTTTTTATCATTGGGCCTGGATGTGTTCTGTTTATATAAGTTTTTTACAACCTACATTCATGCATACTTCATTGATCATTATCCTGTAAGTATTTATCTCCCAATCGCATATTGAAACGTAGGTTATGTCCCTTTGCGAGATTCACAGCTACAATGTAAAGTGTGCCTTTAGATCATCCTGTTGTGGACCTCATAGCACTGACAGAATCACCTTAGCATGGATCCTTGGAGACAGGGTATTCAGCTACAAATACCCAAATCCAGCATTCCAAAATAATGAATTATTCAGAAATATACACATTTTAATTATTACAGTTGGGGGCACTTTCAGGCAGTCTATTTACTAAATATCTTAAAATATCTTAGACATCCACATTCTATTTTGGCAGATATTGCATCTTTAGATATCACTGAATGAGTATGGATTTTACTTCTCCAGTGTTTTGGAAGATAGGAGAGGAGGCCTCAAGCTAAACCCCCATTCGGCAAATAACCCTTCAGGGCCCACCTAGAGCAGTGCTATCTTCCTTGATTCTGCATGATCTCCTTAAAGACAACTTTTTATTGAAACTTGAGTGAAATCACAATTTCAGAGTCTTTTAGTTAATTAAAAATTGTATTTAAAGATTTATTAAAGCATTTTTTCATTTGGGAAAACTTTAGTTTGAATATACTATGTTTTTTTGGTAAACTTGCCGAAAGCTAAAGATATATAGTGCAAAAAACATAAATGAATCCTGAGTTTGTAACAAGGACATGCACAAGAAGAAATAGCACAGAAAGCATTGCAAAGACACATTATTTTATATTCATTTATATATTCATTTACCTATGTATTTATTTATTTATTTTTATTTTACTTTACAAAAGGTACCATATGGTAGACAATAGATATTGTCTGAGGCCTCACAGGGCATACAGGTGGCAAAAAGGGGGTGCAACAACTATGTAACTGATCTGAGGTCCCGCATAGGCTTCTAGTTGGTACTATAGGAGATGCAGGGACATGTATCTGATCTGAGGTCACACATAGGCTTCTAGCTGGTACTATAGGAGATGCAGGGACATGTATCTGATCTGAGGTCTCACATAGGCTTCTAGCTGGTACTATGGGAGATGCAGGGACATGTATCTGATCTGAGGTCTCACATAGGCCCCCGACAAACTATTGACAGACCGTCGAGAACCTGCCTGCTTGGGTTCGCCAGGCTCCAAGTCCATCGGCCTGACAATATATTCCATAAAAGGGGACTGAATCACGAAGTGCCGATGAGTGGCGATGTGTCTCCCATAGGCTATAATAGGGATTGCTACATTGGCAAAAGTCCACTGACTTTTGCTCATCATCTGTGCTATCAGCGGAGTGGGGGGGGGGACTGATTTTGAAGTGTTCCTACCCAGCACAGACATTGCGTTCACTTAAACAAAACATAATTTATAGAAGAATTAAACGGATAAATTCATTTATTTCATGGTGGCGAGAGTCCACAAGCTTGTTAGTGATGGGATATACATTCCTACCAGGAGGATGCAAATTTTCCCAAACCTCAAATGCCAATAAATACACCTCCCACCTCACTCATACCTCAGTTTAACGTATAGCCAAGCTGTGCTTTGTACAAAAAAATCATAACCTTCAAAAAAATGGGTGGGCTTTGTGGACTCTCGCCACCATGAATTAAATTAATTTATCAGGTAAGTGCTTACATATATTATGTTTTCTTTCATATAGGTGGTCGAGAGTCCATGAACTTGTTACTGATGGGATATAATACCCAATGTATGGAAGTCCACAAATAACAATAAAGGGAGGGATAAAATAAAAACAGCTATTTTCGCTGAAAAATTAAATCCAAAAATAATCAAGTTTCTTAAAAATTAAAAAAACTCCAATTATAGGCACTAGAATCAAACTGAGACCGCTGCCTGAAGAACCTTTCAACATAAAAGCTGCTTCTGAAGAAGTAAAAACATAAAAATGGTAAAATTTAGCAAAGGTATGCAAAGGAGACCAAGTGGCCTCTTTTCATATTTGATCAACTGAAGCTACATTATTAAAAGCCCAAGGTGTGGCAACTGATCTTGTAAAATGAGCAGTAATTCTCTGAGGCGGAGACTGACCTGCTTCAAAATAAGCTTTGTGAATTAGAAGTTTCAACCAAGTGGCTAAAGAAATGGCAAAGGCTTTCTGACCTTTTCTAGAACCAGAAAAAATAACAAATTGACTAGAAGTCTGTCTGAAATCCTTAGTAGCATCTACATAGTATTTTAATGCTCTAACGACATCCAAAGAATGTAATGATCTTTCAGGAATTTTTTAGGATTAGGACATAAAGAAGGACCAATAATTTCCCTATTAATGTTGTTATAATTCACAACTTTAGGCAAATATTTGAAAGAGAGCAGGCAATTCAAAGACTCTTCTAGCAGAAGAGATGGCCAAAAGAAACAACAAAGTAGTTTAATGTCCAAAGTATGCATAGGCTCAAAAAGAGGAGCCTGTAACATCTTCAATACCAAATTAGGACTCCAGGGAGGAGAAATAGATTTAATGACAGGTTTAATTTGAATGAAAGCCTGGACAAAACCGTGAATATCAGGAAGATTAGCAATCTTTCTGTGAAATAAAACAGAAAGAGCAGAGATTTGTCCTTCCAAAGTATTGGCAGACAAACCTTTATTCAAACCATCCTGAAGAAACTGGAGAATCCTAGGAATCCAAAAGGAATGCCAGGAATAATCATGGGACGAACACCTGAAATATAAGTTTTCTAAACCTTGTGGTAGATTTTCCTTGAAACAGACTTGCAAGCCTAAATCATAGTGTTAATTACAGAATCAGAGAAACCTCTATGACTGAGGACTAAACGTTCGATTTCCATGCCCTCAAGTTTAGAGATTTGAGATCTGGATGTAAAAATGGACCTTGAGGTAGGGTCTTAGAGGAAGAGGCCAAGGCTGGCAACTGGACATTCAAACAAGGTCCGCATACCAAAACATGTAAGACCACGCTGGTGCTATCAGAAACACATAAGATTGCCCCATTATGATTGTTAAGATCACTCTTGGAAGTAGAACCAGGGGGGGGGGGGAATGTAAGCAGGCTGGTAAGACCAACGAACTGCTAGAGCATCTATAATTTCCGCCTGAGTATCGCTAGACCTGGAGAGGTACCTGGGAAGTTTCTTTTTCAGACGAGAGGCCATAAGATCTATCTCTGGAAGGCCCCACATTTGAACAATTCAATAGAACACATCTGGATGGAGAGACCACTCCTCTGGATGAAGAGATAATCCATTTCCCAATTGTCTACATCTGGAATATAAATCGAAGTGAATAGACAGGAATTAGATTCCGCCCAATAAAGTATTCGAGATACCTCTTTCATAGATAGGGGACTGCGAGTTCCCCCTTGGTGATTGACATATGCCCCTGTTGTGATATTGTCTGTCTGAAAATGAATGTAAGGTTCTCTCTGCAACAGAGGCCAAGCTTGAAGTGCTCTGAAGAGAGTAGGGAGTTCTAGTATATTGATTGGTTACCTCGCCTCTCGAGGATTCCAAACTCCTTGTGCTGTCAGAGACCCCCAAACTGCTCCCCAACCTGTAAGACTTGCATCTGTGGTGATCACAGACCAGGTAGGGCGAACAAAGGAGGCCCCTTGAAGAATAAAGTGGTGGTTTAGCCACCAAGTCAGAGAGAGTTGAGTGTTGGGATTTAAGAATATCAGCTGTGATATCCAAGTGTAATCCCTGCACCATTGGTGCAACATGCAAAGCTGTAAAGGTCTCATTTGAAAAGGAGCAAAGGGGATCACATCTGATGCTGCAATCATGAGACTTAAAACTTAGATACACATAGTCACTAAAGGGAATGATAGAGACTGATGGTTTAGACAAGCTGAAAATAGATTTATTTGTCTCTTGTCTGTCAGAGATAGAGTCATGGACACTGAATCTGTCTGGAAACCTAATAAAGGCGAGCTTTTTCTGAGGAATAAAGAAACTCTTTGGAAAATTGATCCTCCAACCATGTCTATGAAGAAACAACAGTGTGAGATTATGTTAAATGAAAAGATTAAGCTAGTACCAAGATAATGTCCAAATAAGTAAACACCACAATACCCTGCTCTCTGATTACAGATAGAAGGGCACCGAGAACCTTTGAGAATATTCTCGGAGCTATTGCTAGGCCAAATGGAAAAGCAACATACTGGTAATGCTTGTTTAAAAAAGACAATCTCAAAAAACAATAGTGAACTGGGTGGTTTGGGATGTGAAGGTAAGCATCTTGTAAATCTATTGTGGACATAAATTGGCCTTGCTGAGAAAAAACAGAATAGTCCTTATAGTCACCATCTTGAAAGTTAAGAATCTTAAACAATTTACCTTCTTTGGGACAATGAAAAGATTTGAATAAAAACCCAACCCTTGATCCTGAAGAAGAACTGAGACAATTGCCCCCAAGAGTTCTAGATCTGAAACACATTTAAAAAATGCCTGAGCTTTAAAAGGGTGTTTTGTAACATGGGTTAGAAAGAATCTTCCCATGGGAGGTCTTATTCTGAATCCAATTTGATACACCTGAGAAATAATATTCTGGATCCATGGATTTTTGACAGATTCTGTCCCAAATTCTTGAAAGTGCTTTAATCTGCCCTCCACCGGAAGAACTGGATTGGGGGCCACACCTTCATGCTATCTTAGGGGCCAGATTTGGTTTCTTATATTGTTTGGATTTATTCCAATTCGTAGAGGGGCTCCAATTACAAAAACCAGGCAGTATATGGTTAAGAGAGTTAGTGCATATGGTTTTAATTAGCTATGCATCTAAGCCAATGGGCTTTTTTCTCTGTTCTTAAATAGCAGAGTTAAGCTCAGCACTATAGGCTATGACTACGGCTTTCTAGCCGAAACGCGTAAGCCACAGTGCTGTGCTCATTCTGCATGTTCCCGAGCTTCCTGTATGATTTTAAGGTTTGAAAATAAAACTGTTTGTTTTTACATTGGATAGTGTGGATCATTCCTTTTCTCCAGGTCTCCAATTGAGCCAGAGGCTTTAGGGGAGGGAGCAGCTTTTTGTTTTCTATTCTGACGAAAGAAGCAAAAATGATTGAAAGCTTTAAATTTTCCCTTAGATTTTTTGTCTTGGGGAAGAAAAACTCCTTTCCCCCCAATAGTAGTCGAAATAATAGAATCCAACTGAGAACCAAACAGGTTCTTTCCTTGAAAAGAAAGAGATAGTAATCTTGTTTTAGACACCATGTCAGCATTCCAAGATTTAAGCCATAAAGCTCTTCTAGACCCAGATTAAAAGTTGTGTGGTACGGCTTTACAGCTACAAAAATGGCCTTTTAGTGCGGAATGGTCAGCTCACCGGTACTACAAGTCACGCAGTATGACTTTAACATGATCGTTATGGCCTATACCTCAAAGATCCATTCCGCAATCAAATACCAATAGTTGTGTATTTTGCAAAACAAAAATAGTTTACTTTGTGTAACTTTACGTTGTGAAACAACACCCATAAACTACCTATTAACCCCTAAACTGCCACCCCCGCATAGCAAATACTTTAATAAACCTATTAACCCCAAATCCGCCATCCACCCACATCGCGACTACCTAAATTAAAGTATTAACCCCCGATCCGCTGCCCTCCCCACATCGCTAACACTAAATAAAGCTATTAACCTCTAAACCGCCGTCCCTCCACATTGCCAACACTAAATAAAAAAATAAACCTGTTAACCCCTAAACTGCCGACCCCCCCACATCATGACTCCCTAACTAAACCTATTAACCCCTAAACTTCTGCCCCCCCCACATTGCAACAAACTAAACTATTAACCCCAAAACCTAACACCCGCTAACTTTAAATCAGTTACAATAAAACTACCTTAAAATAAATAAAAACTTACCAGTGAAATTAAAAAAACTAAGCTTAAACTATAAATAAACCTAACATTACTATTTTAAAACAATAAAAGATTCCAAAAATAAAAAACCTAAACTACAAATTAAAAAATTCTAACGCTACGAAAAAAAAACAACAACATTACAAACAATAACAAAATCTAAAATCAAACAAAATAAAAAAAACTAACATTACACAAAATAACAAACTCTAAAATTACTAAAAATAACAAAATCTAAGATTACAGAAAATAATAAACAAAATTATCCAAAATAAAAAAATTTAACCTAATCTAATACATATATCTAATAAAAACAAAAAGCCACCCCAAAATAAAAACATCCCCTAATCTAACACTAAACTAATAGCCCTTAAAATGGCCTTTTGTAGGGCATTGTCCTAAGTTTAACAGTTTTTTTACTTTAAAAAAAATACTAATTCCCCCCTAACAGTACAACTCCCCACCCACCCAACCCCCCCAAAATAAAAAAGACCTAACTAAAAAAAAAAAAATCTACCCATTCCATTGCCCCTAAAGGGTAATTTGTATGGGAAATCGGCTCTTTTAGTGTAATCTAAAAAAAAAAACATATAAAAAAAAAACTAACACTAATCCCGAAATAGGTACTCACCATTCCTGAAGGTCTTCTTTCAGATGGCTTCATATTCAGTCTTCATCCTGGTGTCAAGGAGCCATCTTCAATCTTCATCCAGGGGTCGTGGAGTTGAGGCGGAACGGAGCGGAGAAGGATTGGCGGCGGTGCGGTCACAGATTGAATGTGAGGTACCCATTTTATATTTATTTGAACAGCAATAGGATTTAAATAAGCTATCATCCTATTAGCTGCAGGCCCTGAGCATTTAATGAGCTCCACACTTCTTCCCAGCCTAACAGGCTGGCGTCCATGGTCACAATCACCCCAGGAAGGTCTCAGGAAGCAGATGATTCTGTGAAATCCACCATGAGAGAGAGTCTCTTGTTAGGGGATCCAGATCAATCATCTGCGATAGATCTGAATGGTCTCCGTTCCATTGACTGAGCATGCATAGTTGCAGAGGTCTCAGATGGAACCAAGCAAAAGGTACGATGTCCATGGAAGCCAAGGATGACTGGGCCTCCAAGAGGACTTGGATTGCTCCATGTTGGATATCCTAGATGAAGGATTAGACCAGCTCTACAGCCCAGATCCATCCTGGATCTCCTCTATGGTAGACTCCTCAGAAAATAGATTGCACCAAAAAGAGGCTGTACCTACAACTATAGCAAACCTTGTAACTGGTTGCAATGCTGATGGATATACTCTTCTTAAATAAGCTTCCCAGCTTATATATCCTTAAAAAATATATATATTTTCAAAGGGAAGGTACAATATATGTTACAGACATAAGAATACAAGGTCTCAATATGAGGACATTAAAATATTGAGTCATATAAAGTAAATATGAACACTGTATAAAATAAACTATTAGTGTCTTACTAATAATCTGATAAAAAAGTATACATGATGCCACAGACAACCTTGAGTGTCTGAGATCATGAAAAGAAATATATGTAATGTCACCTAAAAAATCCCGATGGCATAGATATCAGGAGAATCACCTCAATATTAGAGATATCAACATAGAATCATAAACATTAATTAGGAAAGGTATGATCAAATATTAGATCAGAGACCTCAATAAAAAAACCACTCATAGTAAAAGAATCTAATAAAAATATATCCTTATACCTAGAAAATGAGTATATAAATTAATCTTAATAGAGTCCTAAAATAGACACTTAGGACTAAATAAAAAGTCATCTAGATATCAAGAAATCAACTCCATATAAGAGAAATTTCAAGAAAATTACCAAAAAAGGTCACCAGATGGCAGTCTAAACCGCTTTATTTTCTGAGCAACAGAAACACTGTTGGCACACAAAAACATTTATGCATAAAAGAAAAACACACATTAAAAGGCAGGTTTAATAAAATCTTGTTATTTAGCT
>NW_026513097.1:0-58194 GCF_027579735.1 Bombina bombina
GGAGCGCTAATGAAAGCTGCTAATATATTAAAATAGAGGATGGGATAGAGCTAGTAATTATAAACATATGCTGATAGCAAAAATAGCTCACAAAATGAGTAAATTAAATAAAATATATATTTAATAAACCCTAGTACAAGGTGATTAACCTAAAACATATAATAACAGGTATAAAAATGAAATGAAAAATAAAATAAAAAACCACCGGTGGTATAAAGGATTATGGATTGAAAAGAAAGTCCATTATGAGCTCAAATAATAAGTCCAAAGAAACAAAGTTCATTAGTAGAAAATGCAGGTAAAAAACAATGAAGTTCGGTAAAAGCAGGGTTCGCAGCAAAGTCAGTCTGTTTGGCTGAATCAATGTAACATTCAAGTTAAAGTTTTGTAGGTGGCTAAAAGGACAATCTGCATTCAAGTAGAAAAGTCTGTGTCATAGATAATTCGTTTGACTCACCCAGAATACAAAGCTATTTTCTGTTATGCTTCTCCGTGTGCAAGTGTAGTAAGTAAGATGTACACATGTTTAGACCCTTGGTGGACAGGAGATTACCTTTCAGATGAGCGGTATCGCTCCAGCGTATACTCTGATTCGCTTGGATGTGCAGCGTGTGCGGGGTCACGTGATGGTTTGATCCAATAGGAAACACGGATTACCGGATGGTCTGTAGATCAGCGTGTCGACGATATCTGCAGATTCTAAGAGCCACAGTTAGCCGAAAAGGAAACAATGTTACATTTGCAGTTTGGATTGTAGTCAAAAAATTTCCCAGGTAGAAAACAACAGAGCACTCTGTATGTAAATGTTGACTTAAACAATCACAGGGTTGCGGATCAACGGGTTTCAGCTGGTGTAGCCTTTTTCAAGATAGATTCAGACTGCTTGCTGTTCCCCTTTTATTGAGAATAATTGTTTAGGACTCCTCCTTGTTAAGTGCTCAATTTTTTTCTTAAAGGGATATCTCCTTTCAATCGTTGAAGTTATCCTTATCTTTCCATTCTTGGCAATGTCTCATTATTAAAAGTGAAGCATAAATGATATATAGTATATACACAAGTAGAAATAACATATATAAACATGAAAAATTGATCAAAAACAAATACTTTTATTTTGAGATATAAATAAATAAATATTAAATTCTAGTGAAAGATCATTTATTAGGAAAAAAAAGGGTTTATCTACCAGTGCTCTATATTGTGAACAAGACCTAAATGGTATTATAAACAAATAAATATAATTAATAAATATAAATTTTATAAATTGTGATAACTAATCTTGACAGTGTAATTATTAATTAATAAATAAGAGTGAAAACTAACTAATGTGAAATGCAAACTTATATAATAATTATGTATATAAAATATATAAAAAATATATATATATATAAAAAATGTATAAATATTGAGGATGTTAAATTAGATGATATCAATTTATTTTTATGTTTAATGGGTATTATAATTGAGGAAAATGATATACTTTATTTCATCTCGCCTATAAGTGTATAGACCCATAACTAATTTAGACTTACTAGCTGTTTTGATATAATTCTATTGTTTATTGCAAGAATATATACTTAATATTGAAAAATAAAAAAGTGGATGGTAAATAAAAATCATGCACATTAATTTATAATATTTAATTTGAAATATCAGATTTAATGTATCAAAAAGTTTTTAGTTTCATAGCATTTGTTAATGCATGACAGAATTTAAATCTAACTCTGCATTTAAACCAAATGGTTCTAAGGTTTTGAATTGGAATATCAATTCTGCTTCAGCTCGTAGCAACTTCTTATTGAGGTCACCTCCTCTCCAATTATTAGTGATTTTTCTGATACCCCAGTATTTAAGACCCTTTGTGTTTTGATTATGACATTCTTTAAAATGCCTAGAAAGTAAGTGTCCCGTTAATCCGTGTTCGATGTTTAAAAGATGTTCACAGATTCTATCTTTAAGGGGGCGTGAGGTCTCCCCCAAGTATTGTTTGTCACATGGACACTGTATCAGATATACCACATTAATGTCAGTACATCTGATACAGTCCCTTATTTCAAAGTCTTTATTGGTGTTAGTAGACTTTATCCACTTTGTTTTGTTACTGAATTTACAGGCTTTACAATGTATGCAGGGGTAAAACCCTTTTAATTTATGTGATTCAAAATCCCCTTCAATAAATCTTTTCTTTGAATCTTTAAAAGCACTGGGGGCTAATATATTTTTTAAATTTTTTGCCTTTTTAAATACCACTGCTGGTTTATCAGGTAATAATTCACCGATAATTGGGTCTCTCTGCAAGATATACCAGTGTTTATTGAGAATGGATCTATTATGATTATGGTGAATGTTATAATCAGTTATAAATGGTATCCACAGAGGGTCCACATCTACATTGTTATTAATCGTATTGGTCTTAATACTTCTCTTTAAATGGTCACTTCTATTTTTATCTCGAGCTGCAATTTTAGCTGACTCTATTTTACTTTTATTGTAACACTTCTCGAGAAACTTCCTCTCTAAATATGACGATTGTTCATCATAATAGGCTAGTGTAGTGCAATTCTTTCTTATTCTGGAGAATTGATTGGGTGGAATATTCTCTATCCATTTTCTATAGTGACAACTTTGACTGTGTACATAATTATTAGATTCAACTTCCTTGAAGTGTGTTTTAGTGTGAATCTCACCATTATTTATTTAAATTTTAATATCAAGATAACTTAGTGAGTGTTTACTATGTTCATAAGTAAAATTGAGGCCAAAAGTGCTTGTGCTCAGGTCTTCTAAAAGTAACTCAAATAATTCTAAATCCCCTTCTCAAATAATAAAAATATCGTCTATAAATCTCCGATAGAGCACCAAGTTCGCCTCCCAAGTAGTAGTGTTACTTAAGCTCATGGCTTGTGGAATATAACGGCCTTTGGAAATGACGCGGCCTTTACGGTCGGGCGCGCTTTTTCTGGACTCGTGGTCACGTTTTTTACCCTCCATTTCCGCATTGCTAGCCCTGTGGCAACGGAGAAATTCGGATCTGCTGGTATTGGGCTCTTAGGAGGTGGTGAGTGCCCCAGCCATTGTGTGTGTTAGGTGCCGTTTAAGTTTTGGGTCCAAATCTCATATCAATATCCTAGCTATGGAGGAGTCTGATTCCGTGGAGACGGACGTCTCTGTTTTATTTTCTACTCTGTGTGCAGAATGAGTATTGCCCGGATGATACTAGCCTATCAGTTATGTTCTCAATGCTGTATTAGAGTTCTCAATTCCTCTGGATCTGGGAATCAAGGAGCCGCTGAGCCATCCGCCTCTGGGGCCTCTGTACTCCGAGTGGCTAGTTCCCTTCCACCATCGCTTACCACGCATGCAGGTAACCCAGAATTTGCATCCCCTTCTACGGAAGGTAGCTTCTTCCCGCCAGGGGTTTCGGCACAATGTCACATGTCCATAATTTTGGCACTAGCGCGTATGCAACTTCCAGAAGTTGGTTTTGGATAGTTTTTGTGTTCCGTTATCCAAAGCTCTTCAGGCATAAGGTGGCCTGTTCAGCTCTCTGGGGGAACGACAGTCGCTGAGGCTTCGGGGGGTCAGCCTTCGAGGCTGGAGTCGTCCTTCGCTCCGGCAGTGGTATGCTTTGCTTTTCGGTATAAACTGACTAGCCTTCGTGTTCTTTTGAGGCACGCTTTGGCCTTTTCAGAAGATCCCATCCTTATTGGATCTGAGACTTCTCAGTCTGCTTCTTCGAATAGCTTGCAGAAATAGACATAAGAGGATGAAGTAATCTTATAGTCTTGTTATCGAGTACTTTTTCCAGTTTGAGCTTGGTAGAACAGGGGCCCTGTTGGACGCTCCTGCAGGTACGTCTGTTCTACTTAGGCGATAAACCTGTGGGTTGCCTTATCCTTTATTTTATTTGAATAATGCTCATATTTTATATTTCCTTCAGGAAGTTTGTCTGGAATTGATACTCGCGATGTTTGATCGCACTGTTACTTCTAAGGAAGTTTGTTATGAACATTTTTAGTCCTAGTCTGCTGTTTTTCCCTCTCTTGGGGGGATTTTATACGGCCTTGACAGGAATAGCCCTTGGTTTCAGGCTGGTCCTGATTGGGTTCAGTTCTTCTGTCCTGAGGCCTAATTCAGACACGCCTGTTCTGCCTGGCTGGTCCGGTTGGGCGCTGAGTGCCTCACATATTATTGTGTTGTTCTTGTTCTCTTTTACAAGTTTCAGTTCATTCTGAGTGGACCTGAGGGTTCGTGAGGCATGGGGGATTGGTTCAGTCCTCATTGACCTCTCCAACTGGTCGATGCCGACGAGGTAGCTCAGTTGGTAAAATGCCCCGACTACTAGGCCTGTTCAAAGATCCTAGGGTCACAGCCCTTCATCCTTCTGACGATACATTGAGTACCATTCAGATTGGGTAATAATCACAACTATTACTATTCAGCTGCCGATTTGGTTCATCCGAGAGCGGGCGCTGGAAAAGCGCTTTGTGTCCCACTGGGAGAAGGGCGCTATATAAATACTAGTTTGACTCTCTCATTATTCCATCTTTATGTGGATTGTTCCTCCCCGGGTGGGTTGGAGGTTGGGAGGATTTCAGACTTCCTTGCCGCCGGTTTTGGCGGTCTTGCCCTTGTGGTTCTTGGATTTGTCCTTTGTTTGGATTTTTCTTTTTGAGGTTCTCCTCTTCGGATGAGACTTCGGGACTTGTATATTGCCCCTTAGCGGTCTTGGCAGCCTTATGGGAGTCCTTGTGGCTTTTTCCTACTTCGGGAATTAAGTCATTCCCTATCAGTGGATGGTAGGCTGTGTTGTCTCCTTCTCCAAGATTCGATTAGGGGTTTTTATACCAGGGTTTTTTCCTTGGGTATGGTCCTCTGATACTCTGGAACGGGATTATGGAGGCTAGCCTTTGTTTTGCTCACTCTTCGGGTGACCTTGTCCTTGATATTTTTTCTGGGCGTTGTTTTGTCGCCTTGGTGGGCTCTAGGCCGCTCGTGCGACTCCCTTTTTTAGTTCCCTTTGGAGTGTCATCTTCCCTTTTTAGGTTGGATTTCAGAGTGTGATTTGTTCCCGTTTTCCGGGTTGGTCCGGTTATGTTCCTTGGGAGGTTCCCTGGAACAAAATGGGACTCAGGCCTATAGTTTTCACTCAGGCCTATTGTTTTTGTTGTGGACCTTCCGGATGTCCGGAAGACTTATGATCCTGTGGCTGGTTCGGTGCTATCCAGTTTTTCCAGGGAACACAGGCTATGACCTTCGGTCTAGAAGGCTTGGCTAGGATTAAGGTGCCCTTTATCTGCGGTGTTCTCTACCCCCTCTTTGGGGAGTTCCTCAATGTTCATCTATGACCTCTAGATGAGTTCATTTGGAATTGTTTCCTTAGCCTACGGCTTCATGTCTTATGAGCTTGTGCGCTGTTCCTTCCGTATTCTCCCCTTTGGGGGGGTCGTTTGTCCTGTCCTGTGTGCAGGTTGTAAGACCGGAGTTTTTTATCCTCTAGAGGAGAGCCTCCATTCTCTGGGGTTTTGTTTCCTTTAAGGTGATGATGTCTCCATGTTCGAGACTGTCATGGAGTGTCGTGCTGGGGCTTCTGAGGCTCTATTGCATTTTTTATGTTCCTCTACTATGGATTCTCTTGGACTCCCTATTGTTCAAGTTCTTGGGTTGAAAGCTGAGTTTGGTTGGGTGGCTGAGTCCATCTTTTTCTGTCCTCTTTTTGGGGACTGGTGTTTGGGGTTTTTTCAGTTCCCCTGTCCTTCAGACCTGACAGCCAGCTGTAGAGGCCTGTGGGTCTCTTTGCCGCATAGCAAGCGAAAGGTTGCAGTTTTAAATCAGTCGCAACTGTGTGCACTTTATTGGTGTGTTGGTCTTTGGGCCCTTGTGGTACGGTGAGCCTTTTTGAGGTTTTTGTGCTTCTTCATGTTCAGGATATGGAGTAGGGCTGGCAGATTTTTGGTTACTCCTGAGCTGTGTCTTAGTGGATGTGGTCTGTGGTAGGGTTTGTGACTTATTCTCTGCTGCTCTTACTTGCCTGCAAGTAGTTTACTACTGAAGTCATCCTGGTATGACTGTAGTGTCTGGTGTTGGCCCAGGGGCTTGCCTTCTGGGTTTGCTGCACATATATCGGTTTCTGAAATCTCAATATATTGAGTTCCTTGAAGACTCTGTCTTCAGTCTTCTTTTAGGGTGCGGTTGCACTATATTGAGGAGAAATTCTTCTCTGTGTCGGATTCCTGGTTTTAACCTTGTGGTTTCTGTACATCTGGGGTCTGGGCGTTGCCTCCCCTTGATCTCGCATCTGGCTTCGTCCTCTGTGAGTTTGGCTTGGTTCTTGGTGTTTTACTTTTTTTGGAAATTGTTATACCCTTTTTTGGGGGTTTTCAGGGAATCCTTGTTTGTTCCCCCATCCCCTTCCCTTTTGGGGAGTTTGTTTGTTGATCCCCTTCTCTGGTATGGGGTGTGTTGTTGAGGACCGCTTTCTGAGCGACGGTGTCTCCTGAAGGGGTGCTGGCTCAGTTGTGTTCTTTCTTCGGTCTCTAGCAAGGCTTGTGGACTATCTGTGGGTCAGTGTCCTTGGTGCATTTTTTCTTTTCCATATTTTCTTGGCTTCGGACTAAGCGGGTTTTTTGTTGGGTAAGTGTTTTTCAGGCCTTTTGTACCCTCCCGTTTGCGCATTCAGTGTCCTATATAGCTTGGCTATTGTTTTCCAAAAAGTAATGAATGCAGCTGTGGACTCTTTCCATTTATGAAGAAAAACATAAATTATGCTTACCTGATAATTTTCTTTTCTTCAGATGGAAAGAGTCCACAGCTCCCCGCCCGTTTTTTTTCTGGGGTGCGTTTTTTATTTTCTACTGGCACAATTTCACCCTGGTATTTCTTCTACTGTTCCTTGTTCCTCGGCAGAATGACTGGGGGATGAGGAAAGTGGGAGGAGTATTTAAGCCTTTGGCTGTGGTGTCTTTGCCTCCTCCTGGTGGCCAGGTTCTTATTTCCCAAAAGTAATGAATGCAGCTGTGGACCCTTTCCATTTATGAAGAAAATATGTTCCCCAGCCTAACCGGAGCCTACACCATAAAACTGCATCATGCATGAAAAAAATGTTTAGGAGAAAAAAGAGGGCGCTAAAAGCTAAGTTCCCACCACACTTGGTCAAATAACAGGAAATGCAGATATAAAAATTGAAATGAATACCTTTACTCACAGTAAAATACAATGAATTACAATAGTACACATTGAAATAATACACATTAAAATAAGAATAGTAAGATAGAAGGGACGTCTCCCTTTAAAATTTTGATTACCACCTTAAAAAGAGTGAAAAATAAGAAAAAAAAAATTATTGTTAAAATGTTTGAGCGTTATAAAAAGATGCAGCAAGATTGTTACAATGTTAATATCGATCTTGAGTAAAATCTTCACAGTCTTTGTAACAAAGTTTCTTATGTCAGCTGATCGAAAAAATGTTGCAGTTCAGCAGATAGTGTCAGTGTGGAGTTAATATAGTAGAATTTTTCATAAGAATTAAACGATCATGTTGAACACCTTGTTATCAGGTTATACTCACACTTTTCCAAATGACTGTAATAGCGGTTTAATAGCTTACACTTATGGAGATTATCAGAAGTACACAATATCTCCAAAGTGAAAATATTCTTATTTTAATGTGTATTATTTCAATGTGTACTATTGTAATTCATTGTATTTTACTGTGAGTCAAGGTATTCATTTCAATTTTTATATCTGCATTTCCTGTTATTTGACCAAGTGTGGTGGGAACTTAGCTTTTAGCACCCTCTTTTTTCTCCTAAACTTTGTTTTCTTCATGACAGTCCTGGGGTGACTGTTTTAGAGTGGCCTTGTTCTCTTTTAGCTATTAGCGCTATACTCCTGTGTTCACATGAAAAAAATGTTATCAGGTAAGCACAATTTATGTTTTTATCAGGCTTTATAGGGTTATTATGCTTGGTACACTTAATTTTACATTCAAAAGTGTTTTTTTGTTGTTGTTTTTTTTATTATTGCCAAGTCACTGGCTTCACTCAAGGTGGTAGCCCTGCCCCTTTTTTGTTCCTTGGCTTTTTTCTTAGCTATCTGGAGCCTCTGTCACTATTGTAACAGTTGGGGGCTGATATTTAAAATATTCTAACCTGGTTTTTAGTGCCCGCCAGTCCCAGGAAGGGGATGAGCACCCATACAGGGGCTTTTTAAACATACTACATTGGCAGATTGCACAAGTGTCTGAGGGAGTATTATATTGTATCTGTTGGTGCTCTACAAATAACTGATAATAATAATAAGAGTGCTCTCTATCAGGTTTTCTCTGTACTGTTTATTGTATAAGGTGTCATTGTATACTGTTATATAAGTACAAATAGGGAACAAACTGTTTCTGTTCCCACTGATATTTCTTTAAAGTTGTTAGTTTCTGATATCCCTCTAGCTACTTATATTTGTTTATATTGCAAATATGTTCCAGTATGACATTTCACTCACATCTGTAAGAATTGTATACCTCAAATTTTGCATACATATCACATTCAACAGTCTAATGTTCAGAGGAAATGCTTCCTGTAGTTGACAATCATTGGGACAATTACTGTTTTTACTCCTGAAACTAAAAAATAAAATATACATTATATTGACTGTTTGTTTAATGGCTGTCCCCAAACTAAGTAAGCGTAAGGGTAAATCTGGGGTTTTAATTCAGTTGTCTGAGGTAAATTTGCAAAA
The DNA here is from genome assembly GCF_027579735.1 of Bombina bombina. Classification (NCBI taxonomy): domain Eukaryota; kingdom Metazoa; phylum Chordata; class Amphibia; order Anura; family Bombinatoridae; genus Bombina; species Bombina bombina. The sequence goes on from NW_026513097.1 coordinate 8,731, forward strand.
TATTTCTTGTACTGATAACCTAAGGTTTAGAATTGATAACATCCTCTCTGAAGGTTTTTTATTTAGGACCTTAGACAGCTGTACACCATAGCACATTTTTATGTAAGCTGCAGTGTACCAAATGTATTATAATATGTGCAATTATATATAGTACTAAACATAACCCCTACGCTATTAATACTTATTTATAAGTCAATTAAGCATTGTACTCCCTTCATGGCCAGGGGATGTAAACAGAGACTTTTTTTATGCCTGTCTGCAGTTTTATACTGTTTGATCTAGCAGATTCTGTACACTATTCTGTTATACAAATAATACTTTTTACATAGGCAGAACTCCTGTCTCTGTTGATGCAAGACATTACATGTCCTATGCTATTAGTGTACACAATCTATAGTATGTACCATTCTAGGTATATTCCTTTCATTCATGGTACTCTGTATGTTTATTTCTTGTTGCAGTTTGCAGGATGTATTTTTAAACAACAGTGGAGATCCTTTAGAGATAAGATCTATTTCTTTCTTAAGACACGGTGAGTCCACGGAATCATCAATTACGGTTGGGAATATCACTCCTGGCCAGCAGAGGAGGCAAAAAGCACCACAGCAAAGCTGTTAAGTATCACATCCCTTCCCACAACACCAGTCATTCTCTTTGCCTTCAGTGCAAGGAGGAGGTGAAGTTTAGGTGTCTGTTAAAGAACTTCTATCAAGATTTTATTATTTTGAAAGCCTGAGCAGGTTTGCTCTGATCTTTCCTGACAATTGGGTATAGCTGTGCTCCACGTTAGTCTCTTCAGTAAGGCTGTGGTAGATTTCAAGCATTTAGTAATTTGTGAGGTGGGCCTCACTGCGTTTTCCTGACAAATTGCTTCCCTGATATAGAAAGCCAGAGTAGGCTTGCTCTGTCCTTTGTCTTATTCCACAGGTCTCTGTGAGGAGTGGCATCTTCTCATGCCGGGTGTGCTATCCTCCTGCCGGACAGCTTGATGTGCAGGTAAGTGCCTTTTGTCTTCGGGGTAGGAGGCTGGCACTGATGGGTTAAGAAATTCCTGCAACTTATAAGGGACTCAAACATATTCATTAGAAGGTTTTTTCTGGCAGGGAGCAGGCACTAATGGCATGTGGCTAGAGACTTAGGGGTTAATTTCTTTCAGACAGGAAGGAGTTAACCTCTATTGGGGGCTCAGATGTGTTTTTAGCTTCACTGGCTTACTAAAAGACAGGAAGGAGTTAACCTCTATTGGGGGCTCAGATGTGTTTTTAGCTTCACTGGCTTACTAAAAGTTGATGTTTTAGGACGGTTAGAAATGCCTTATTATGACTTAGGCTATCCTAATCTGTTGTGTCGCTGCCTGATACAATATTTCTCTGCTTTTAGAAAGCGGCCATTTTGATGGCGACAGTTGCATATAATATTATATATGAACATGTATTTAGGCAGGAGGAAGTGGCAGTACTATGTCTATGTTTAATGCCTCTTGTCATTATTTTTATGCCTACTTAGAGTCAGTTTTGTGTCAATGTGTATTATCGACAGGATGAAGTACGATATTGGGCGCTTCATTTCCCTGCCGATTTGGTGGGTCTACTGTCCGGCCAACAGCAAGCTCTAGTGGCCGGTGGATAGCTTAGCCATCTTGCAACCAGGAGGTTGGGAGTTTGAATTTAGCTTCATTTGATTTTTCTTCACTTTTCAGTGACTCTGTGTATGGAGGGAATTGGTCTGATGGTATTCCATGGACATCATTCCTTTTGCTATTTTCCATGACATGGAGAACTTTCGGATCTGTCTTTATTAACAGACAGTTATTTCATCCCGGGGAGTGAACATCTCCATCCGGAGGTGTTCTCTAGGTAAACCATCACATGGGAGGTTCCAGAGTTGGCTTCTGTAGGCGTTTCAACAGAATGCCAAGTTTCAAAGGTACGGTTCATGGTCAGGTGATCCGCAGACCATCCTGATGTTCTGGCATTTTTCTTTGATTTCTGTCTTGCATACCTGTTTCCTCTGTTTGTTCTCTTTCCACGAGTCATTGCTCGTTTTCTCTGTAGAGAGCAGTGGTGATTTTAATAGCCCCTGAGTGGCCTCGCAGGATCTGGTATGCAGAACTAGTTGAAATGTAATTTTTCCACCTGGGAGACTACCTCTGAGGAAGGACTTCTGATTCTCGGCCCCTTCCTTCATCTAAATCTCTGAAGCTGACTGCTTGGAGATTAAACGCTTAGTTTTGTTTAAGCGTGGGTTTTTTCTGAGTTGTTCATTGAGACTATGACTCAGGATCGCTTGCCAGTTTCTAGAAAGATTTGCCATAAGACATGGCATAAATATCTTTATTGGTGTGAATCTAAGGGTTACTCTTGGAGAAGTCAGGATCCATAGAATTTTTTTTATCCTTTCTCCAGGATGGTCTGGAAAAGGGTTTGTCAGTCAGTCCCCCGAAGGGTCGGTTTTCTGCATCGTCTATTTTGCTACATATGCGTCTGGCGGACGTGCCAGATGTGCAGTCTTTTTGTCAGGCCCTGTCAGTATCAGGCCTGTTTTTAAGTCAGTTGCTCCCCCTTGGAGTCTTACCCTTGTTCTTAAAGTTTTGCAGCATTCTCTGTTTGAGCCTTTACATTCCATAGATATTAAGTTGTTATCTTGGAAGGTTTTGTTTCTTAATGCTATCTCTTCTGCTCGGAGAGTCTCGGAGCTCTCAGTTTTGCAGTGTGATTCGCCTTATCTTATCTTTCATGCCGTCAAGGCGGTTATTCATACTAGGTTTCGTTAGGTTTTCTTCCTAAGTGGTTTCGGATAGAATTATTATTCAGGAAATTGTTGTTCCTTCTCTGTGTCCTTATCCAGGAACATTTGTTGCACAACTTGGATGTTGTGTGTGCTCTTAATTTCTATCTACAGGCGACTAAGGATTGTTACCAGTCTGCTGTTTGTTTGTTTCTCTGGGGAAACATAAAGGTCAAAAAGCTTTAGCTACTTCTCTTTCTCTTTGGTTGAGAAGTATAATTTGTTTGGTTTATGAGACTGCTGGACAGCAGCCTCCTGAGAGAATTCCAGCTCATTTCACTTAGGCTTTCAAGAATGAAACTTCTGTAGAACAGATTTGCAAGGCTGCAACTTGGTCCTCTCTGCATACTTTTTCCAAATTTTTCAAATTTGATTTTTTTGTCTCCACTGAGGCTGCTTTTGGGAGAAAGGTTCTTCAAACAATGGTGCCTTTTGTTTAGGTTACTTGTCTTGTCCCTCCCTAATCATCTATGTCCTCTAGATTGGCTATTGATTCCCAACAGTATTTGCTGATTCCATTGACTCACCGTGTCTTAAGAAAGAAAACAAAATGTATGCTTACCTGATAAATGTATTTATTTCTTGACACGGTGAGTCCATGGCCCTCCCTTGTTTTCAGACAGTTTTTTTAAATAAACCTCAGGCACCTCTACACCTTATGTTATTTCCTTTCTCTCCTTTTCTTTTGGTCGAATGACTGGGGGTTGTGATACTTGACAGCTTTGCTGTGGTGCTCTTTACCTCCTCCTGCTGGCCAGGAGTGATATTCCCAACAGTAATTGCTGATTCCGTGGACTCATCGTGTCTAGAAATAAATACATTTATCAGATATGCATAAATTTTGTTTTGTATCTATTTCATGTAGACACTGAACATTGATCATGACTCTCTTCACTATATATAAAGATCCTTTAGAGATAAGATATATTGGTATATCTTTATACCTATGTTATGTGTAATTTATATACACTAAGGGTCTTTCATGCAGATACTGGACATTGGTTGTTAATATTTTCACTATATATAGAGAGATCCTTTAGAGATAAGATATTTTGGTATCTCTTTATACCTTTGTTATGTGTAATTTATATACACTAAGGATCAGATGCTGGACATTGGTCATTAATATTTTCACTATTTGTAGAGGTCTTTTAGAGATAAGATCCATTAGTATATCTTTTATTCCATTGTATGAGTGATTTATATGTATGCACATACATTTATCATGCAGAGATTGAGCATTACTTATGAATATTTTCATTTACTTTGCACTTTGTGTATTTACTTTGTGAGTATACACAGTCTCTGCCTTCTCTGGACATTTATTTTCTAGTATCTAATCCTGTTACTCTATGTGTGCTAGTCCTTTGTCAAACTATGTGCAAATACTTAAGTAGGTATATGCATGCTACATCTGATGCTTATGTTATGTACAGATTTTTTAACTTTCTTTAAATTTATGTATAAATTTCTACATTTCAGGTTCTACCTTATAAACAATGTTTGGATATTCTAACTGATCCTTATCCTTCAAGAGATTGAGTGTATTTGTTCTCTTTAAAGCAGAGTCTATCTGATTGTCCAGCATTCCTATATAAATGATGTCTATGATATTTAAAAGGGCAACAATTACAAAGGGATTTGGAGGATAGGGCATATTTAATCCTAGTACCTGTGTAATCTCTGGGTCAATAGATTTTACCCCAATTTGTTTTGTATCCAAGGGATTTACAGTCCTACCCTGGATTTCATATGCCTATGCATATTGGTCTTGATTCCCTCATGTATAATGGGAACATTACTTCACATCCCTTTTCCCTTAATCAAGGTTCAGTTTATGTCGTCTACACTTCCCTATACGTAGGGATTATTTTCAGTTCCTGAGGTTTTGTATATCTGAAAAACTCTGCCAGTTTGCCACTTTGTGTGGGATACATGCTTGCTGGTAATCAGAATCCGATCATTCAAGTTGCTCCTTATCTGGCTAATATTTAGTGCAAGTTTATTTTCTGTCAACAGCTGTTGCTCTTGCTCTCAAACCTCTGTATTTCAAGATAATAGTTGGAGTATCAATATACCTATAGCTCCTTATATCCTGCTATGAGGGTAGCATTTACAGGAGTCATAATAGACTCAATCATTATGCATCTATTTTCCCGATGGAACTTTGCATTAATAAGATTCTGAGGGCGTCTCTTTCTAAAGTGATCTCCATCCATTGGTAGCTCAGTGCATGGAGGTGGTGGTTTCTGCTCAGTCACAGTTTCTTTAGCCCCCTCTCGAGACCCCATTAATGACTATGCTACATTAGTAGTTAATAATAAAATATCTACATTTGGCACACAGATTGCTTTGAATTTCTCCATAAGTCAATATTTTCCTTAAAGATTCAAAAGTCTGTCTTTGTCCCTTGTGACATCCTTCCTTCGCTAATCCTGGTCTGTTGTACCAGGAAGCGTCTATTACTCTGTCTCGGGCAAAGAGGAACTATAGATACTTGTGTAAACAACTCAGAGGTGGATCATTCCAGCAGGCGATCGTCCCATTCAGGAGAGTGATCTCATCTATAGAACATTTTTGATCACTTATTATCCAATAGGTTAACAGGACATAGTTCTAATGGCCACTCTCTTAAATATCACACTTCCAAGCTATTGTGTAAAATCAAAAGATCCTAGGTTGAGATATTAGTCACCTTGGTATGTCCATGGGACTTTCATCTAGCATATCTGTTTCCTTTGTTTTTTTTTATCCCAAGACTCTCTTTCTTGCATCAATCAGGAGTCATCATTAGTAATAATAGTTGCTCCAGCCTGGAAAAGCAGGAATTGGTATGCGGTAGGGATGCACCAAAGTTTCGGCCGCAGAATCGTTTTGGCCGAAAATAGCATTTTTGGTTATTTCGATTTTAGTGCCTGTTATTTTCAGTAAAATTATTGTGTAGCATTTTATTTTAAATGTGATGCTAGCCTAGAACTGTTGTTTGAGTTCATTACTTAACTTACTGTTTTGCATATAATAATAATTTTCTAGGACTATACTTTATTTGGATAATTGGCAATAAAAAAAACCCTGTTAAATCTGATTCTGTTACACAGAACTAAATAAAGAATAATACGGTTTATTGATATTTAATATTGTTTTAAGTAGGGATGCACTGAAATTTCGGTTGCAGAAACATTTTGGCCGAAAATGGCATTATACTTTTTTCGGTTAGTTTTTTTTTTGCTTTTTTTTTTTTCTTGGTAAAATTATGCTGTATCATATTATTGTTTTAAGATATTTTTTGTCCAATTTTAATGTGTTACTTTTAATAATAGTCAAACAAACAGTACCGTCCCCTCCAACAGCTCCAGACAACTAACGGCAATGGTTAAGAGTAGAGGAAACCACTCACCCTGTCGGCCGTAGGTAATTGGCTGATACTGTGTGTAGGGCTCCACTTATGCGGTTGCAGGTTAGGCTCCTTTAAACCAGAGCGTTCCTCGGCTCCTTCCAGGTACGTCACTCTGACAGCCCCTCAAACACACGATCCTAAGCACACTCCAAAGTATAATCCTGTAGGGTAAACTTCAGCCACGGGTAAGTGTTCATCCGACGCTGAAAGCAGCACAGGCTGCCAGCCAATCGGACTCCTCTCCCGGCCGAGATGTCGACCAATCAGAGCAAACTGCTTTTCCGGAGTTCACGCCAAGGTTCAGCTGGGGGTAATAGATACAAACGACAAGGAATACCAGCAAACCTCAAGGCGTAAACAATAAAAAGTTCTTTATTGGAAAACGTTGTAAAACAGCATAAAAGCTTGCATCCCATGCATATGTGGTAAAGAAAAGGTCCAAACAAAAGGACCTTTTCCTTACCACATATGCATGAGATGCAAGCTTTTATGCTGTTTTACAACGTTTTCCAATAAAGAACTTTTTATTGTTTACGCATTGAGGTTTGCTGGTATTCCTTGTCGTTTGTAACTTTTAATAAAAGTGTGGTTATTTTATTGTATTGGCTTGCAGTTTTTTAATTAGATTTATTCATTAAATAGTCTAATTATGCAAAAAAAAAAAATAATTTGAAGCAAAAAAAAAAAGACATTTTCGGTTTCGGTTTTCGGCCAAGTGCATCCTGGATTTTGGGTTTCCGTTTCAGTCCAGAATTTCCATTTTGGTGCATCACTAGTATGCGGACCTAGTGAATATGTCCTTTTGCTTTCCATAGCTCTTTTCCTCTGAGACAGACTCTGTTGTCTCAAGGCTGTCCTTTCTAACAAGATCTCAAATCCCTAATTTAACCCCTTAAGGACCAGACCATTTTTCAATTTCTTACCCTTAAAGGGACCCTAAACAACTTGCTATTTCACAAATTACTATAATATTATTAAAGTTTATACTGCTACAAAGACAGACCTTTTTATATTAGCAGGATCTGGTCTTTTTTTAGATAATTTGGTATTATTAAGTTTACCATCCAAACCACAGCCTATCTGTTTGACTGGGAGCAGCCATGTTGTAGCGCACGTTGCAAAATAAAAGGGTGGTGACGTGATGCACTGATTAGTGAATGCGCCTGCCCAATTTTTTTATATTTTACTAAATCTGAACGCAAACCCATGTTCTAACATCCTCCCCACCGGTAATACCTTGTCTGCACACTTCAGACCTGATAGCAGTTGGAGCTATCGTGCACGCAAACCCATGTTCTAACATCCTCCCCACCGGTAATACCTTGTCTGCACACTTCAGACCTGATAGCAGGAGCTATCGTGCACGCAAACCCATGTTCTAACATCCTCCCCACCGGTAATACCTTGTCTGCACACTTCAGACCTGATAGCAGTTGCGCGCATTTTAGATATATTCACAGCGGGACAACAAAATTGTGAATACAATGATCCTAAGCTTTACTCTGCTCTGCTGCTCTGTTGGCTGCTCGCTCTTCTCTCTAAGCTGTACACACATGGTACAGCTTAGAGAGAAGAGCGAGCAGCCAACAGAGCAGAGTAAAGCTTAGGATCATTGTATTCACAATTTCTTTCATGTAATTAGCAAGAGTCCATGAGCTAGTGACGTATGGGATATACATTCCTACCAGTAGGGGCAAAGTTGCCCAAACCTTAAAATGCCTATAAATACACCCCTCACCACACCCACAATTCAGTTTTACAAACTTTGCCTCCGATGGAGGTGGTGAAGTAAGTTTGTGCTAGATTCTACGTTGATATGCGCTCCGCAGCAAGTTGGAGCCCGGTTTTCCTCTCAGCGTGCAGTGAATGTCAGAGGGATGTGAGGAGAGTATTGCCTATTTGAATGCAGTGATCTCCTTCTACGGGGTCTATTTCATAGGTTCTCTGTTATCGGTCGTAGAGATTCATCTCTTACCTCCCTTTTCAGATCGACGATATACTCTTATATATACCATTACCTCTGCTGATTCTCGTTTCAGTACTGGTTTGGCTTTCTACAAACATGTAGATGAGTGTCCTGGGGTAAGTAAATCTTATTTTCTGTGACACTCTAAGCTATGGTTGGGCACTTTGTTTATAAAGTTCTAAATATATGTATTCAAACATTTATTTGCCTTGACTCAGAATGTTCAACTTTCCTTATTTTTCAGACAGTCAGTTTCATATTTGGGATTATGCATTTAAATTATTCATTTTTTCTTACCTTCAAAAATTTGACTCTTTTTCCCTGTGGGCTGTTAGGCTCGCGGGGGCTGAAAATGCTTCAGTTTATTGCGTCATTCTTGGCGCTGACTTTTTTGGCGCAAAAAATTATTTTCCGTTTCCGGCGTCATACGTGTCGCCGGAAGTTGCGTCATTTTTTGACGTTATTTTGCGCCAAAAATGTCGGCGTTCCGGATGTGGCGTCATTTTTGGCGCCAAAAGCATTTAGGCGCCAAATAATGTGGGCGTCTTATTTGGCGCTAAAAAATATGGGCGTCGCTTTTGTCTCCACATTATTTAAGTCTTATTTTTTCATTGCTTCTGGTTGCTAGAAGCTTGTTCTTTGGCATTTTTTCCCATTCCTGAAACTGTCATTTAAGGAATTTGATCAATTTTGCTTTATATGTTGTTTTTTCTCTTACATATTGCAAGATGTCTCACGTTGCATCTGAGTCAGAAGATACTACAGGAAAATCGCTGTCTAGTGCTGGAGCTACCAAGCTAAGTGTATCTGCTATAATTTTTGGTATCTGTTTCTCCAGCTGTTGTTTGTATTGCATGTCATGACAAACTTATTAATGCAGATAAAATTTCCTTTAGTACTGTTACATTACCTGTTGCTGTTCCGTCAACATCTAATTTTCAGAGTGTTCCTGATAAACATAAGAGATTTTATTTTTTAAATCCATTAAGAAGGCTATGTCTGTTATTTCTCCTTCTAGTTTACATAAACGTCTTTTAAAACTTCTCTTTTTTCAGATGAATTTTTAAATGAACATCATCATTCTGATACTGATAATGGTTCTTCTGGTTCAGAGGTTTCTGTCTCAGAGGTTGATGCTGATAAATCTTTGTATTTGTTCAAGATGGAATTTATTCGTTCTTTATTTAAAGAAGTATTAATTGCATTAGAAATAGAGGATTCTGGTCCTCTTGATACTAAATCTAAACGTTTAAATAAGGTTTTTAAATCTCCTGTAGTTATTCCAGAAGTGTTTAATCTCCCTGATGCTATTTCTGAAGTAATTTCCAGGGAATGGAATAATTTGGGTAATTCTTTTACTCCTTCTAAACGTTTAAGCAATTATATCCTGTGCCATCTGACAGATTAGAGTTTTTTTGGGACAAAATCCCTAAGGTTATGGGGCTGTCTCTACTCCTGCTAAATGTGCTACTATTCCTACGGCAGATAGTACTTCATTTAAGGATCCTTTAGATAGGAAAATTGAATCCTTTCTAAGAAAAGCTTACTTATGTTCAGGTAATCTTCTTAGACCTGCTATATTTTTAGCGGATGTTGCTGCAGCTTCAACTTTTTGGTTAGAAGCTTTAGCGCAACAAGTAACAGATCATAATTTTATAGCATTATTATTATTCTATAACATGCTAATAATTTTATTGGTGATACCATCTTTTGATATCATTAGAGTTGATGTCAGGTATATGTCTCTAGCTATTTTAGCTAGAAAAGCTTTATGGATTAAACTTGGAATGCTGATATGTCTTCTAAGTCAACTTTGCTTTCCCTTTCTTTCCAGGGTAATAAATTATTATCTCAACTGTTTCTGGAAGGAAGGGAACTTTTTTACCAAAGGATAAAAAATCTAAGGTAAATTTAGGTCTAATAATCATTTTCGTTCCTTTCCTCACAATAAGGAACAAAAGCCTGATCCTTCATCCTCAGGAGCGGTATCAGTTTGGAAACTATTTCCAGTTTGGAATATATCCAAGCCTTATAGAAAACCTATAGCCAGCTCCTAAGTACCCATGAAGGTGCGGACCTTATTCCAGCTCAGCTGGTATGGGGCAGATTACGTTTTCTTCAAAGAAATTTTGATCAATTCCGTTCTCAATTTCTGGTTTCAGAACATTGTTTCAGAAAGGTACAGAATTGGCTTCAGTTAAGGCCTCCTGCTAAGAGATTTTTTTCTTTCCCGTGTCCCAGTTAACACAGCAAAGGCTCAGCATTTCTGAAATGTGTTTCAGATCTAGAGTTGGTTGGAGTAATTATGCCAGTTCCAGTTCTGGAACAGGGGCTGGGGTTTTATTTTATCTCTTCATTGTACCAAAGAAGGTCAATTCCTTCAGACCAGTTCCGGATCTATCAATATTGAATCGTTATTTAAGGATACCAACATTCAAGATGGTTACTGTAGGACTATCCTGCCTTTTGTTTAGCAAGGGCATTATATGTCTACAATAGATTTACAGGATGTGTATCTGCATATTCCGATTCATCCAGATCACTTTTAGTGTCTGAGATTCTCTTTTTAGACAAGCATTACCAGTTTTGTGGCTCTACCGTTTGGCCTAGCCTCAGTTCCAAGAATTTTTTTCAAAGGTTCTCGGTGCCCTTCTTTCTGTAATCAGAGAACAGGGTTTTGGTATTTCCTTATTGGACGATATCTGGGTACTTGCTCAGTCTTCTCATTTTCGAAGAATCTCATACGAATCGACTTGTGTTGTTTCTTCAAGTTCATGGTTGGAGGATCAATTTACCAATCAGTTCATTGATTCCTCAGACAAGGGTAACCTTTTTAGGTTTCTAGATAGATTCAGTGTCTATGACTCTGTCCTTGTCAGACAAGAGAAGTTTAACATTGATATCAGCTTGTCAAAACCTTCAGTCACAATCATTCCCTTTGGTAGCCTTATGCATGGAAATTTTAGGTCTTAGGACTGCCGCATCAGATGCGATCTCCTTTGCTCGTTTTCACATGCGACCTCTTCAGCTCTGTATGCTGAACCAATGGTGCAGGGATTACTCAAAGATATCTCAATTAATATCTTTAAACCGATTATACGACACTCTCTGACATGGTGGACAGATCACCATCGTTTAGTTCAGGGGGCTTCTTTGTTCTTCCGACCTGGACTATAATCTCAACAGATGCAAGTCTTACAGGTTGGGGAGCTGTGTGGGGGTATCTGACGGCACAAGGGGTTTGGGAATCTCAGGAGGTGAGATTTCCAATCAATATTTTGGAACTCCGTGCAATTTTCAGAGCTCTTCAGTCTTGGCCTCTTCTGAAGAGAGAGTTGTTCATTTGTTTTCAGATAGACAATGTCACAACTGTGGCATACATCAATCATCAAGGAGGGACTCACAGTCCTCTGGCTATGAAAGAAGTATCTCGAATTTTGGTTTGGGCGGAATCCAGCTCCTGTCTAATCTCTGCGGTTCATATCCCAGGTATGGACAATTGGAAAGCGGATTATCTCAGTCGCCAAACGTTGCACCTGGGCGAATGGTCTTCATCCAGAGGTATTTCCTCAGATTGTTCAAATGTGGGAACTCCCAGAAATAGATCTGATGGCTTCTCATCTAAACAAGAAACTTCCCTGGTATCTGTCCGGATCCCGGGATCCTCGGGCGGAGGCAGTGGATGCATTATCTCTTCCTTACAAGTGTCATCCTGCCTATATCTTTCCGCCTCTAGTTCTTCTTCCAAGGGTATTCTCCAATATTCTAAAGGAATGCTCGTTTGTCCTGCTAGTAGCTCCAGCATGGCCTCACAGGTTTTGGTATGCGGATCTTGTCCGGATGGCCTCTTGCCAGCTGTGGACTCTTCCGTTAAGACCAGTCTTTCTGTCTCAAGGTTCTTTTTTCCATCAGGATCTCAAAACCTTAATTTTAAGGTGTGGAGTTTGAACGCTTGATTCTTGGTCAAAGAGGTTTCTCTGACTCTGTGATTGATACTATGTGACAGGCTCGTAAATCTGTATCTAGAGAGATATATTATAGAGTCTGGAAGACTTATATTTCTTCAGGATGGTTTAGATAAAGGTTTGTCCGCAAGTTTCTTGAAAGACAAATCTCTGCTCTTTCTGTTCTTTTTCACAGAAGGATTGCTAATCTTCCTGATATTCATTGTTTTGTACAACCTTTGGTTCGTATAAAACTTGTCATTAAGTCAATTTCTCCTCCTTGGAGTTTGAATTTGGTTCTGGGGGCTCTTCAAGCTCCTCCTTTTGAACCCATGCATTCTTTGGTCGTTATATTACTTTCTTGGAAAGTTTTGTTTCTTTTGGCCATCTCTTCTGCCAGAAGAGTCTCTGAATTATCTACTCTTTTTTGTGAGTCTCCTTTTCTGATTTTGCATCAGGATAAGGCGGTGCTGCGAACTTCTTTTGAATTTTTTACCTAAGGTTGTGAATTCTAACAACATTAGTAGAAAAATTGTGGTTCCTTCATTATGTCCTAATCCTATGAATTCTAAGGAGAAATCCTTGCATTCTTTGGATGCTGTTAGAGCTTTGTAATATTATGTTGAAGCTACTAAGTCTTTCCGAAAGACTTCTAGTCTATTTGTCATCTTTTCCGGTTCTAGAAAAGACCAGAAAGCTTCTGCCATTTCTTTGGCATCTTGGTTGAAATCTTTATTTCATCATGCCTATGTTGAGTCGGGTAACACTCCGCCTCAAAGGATTACAGCTCATTCTACTAGGTTAGTTTCTACTTCCTGGGCATTTAAGAATGAAGCTTCGGTTGATCAGATTTGCAAAACAGCAACTTGGTCCTCTTTGCATACCTTTACTAAATTCTACCATTTTGATGTGTTTTCTTCTTCTGAAGCAGTTTTTGGTAGAAACGTACTTCAGGCAGTGTTTTCAGTTTGAATCTTCTGCTTATGTTTTTTCATTAAAATTTTATTCTGGGTGTGGATTATTTTCAGCAGGAATTGGCTGTCTTTATTTTATCCCTCCCTCTCTAGTGACTCTTGTGTGGAAAGATCCACATCTTGGGTAATCATTATCCCATACGTCACTAGCTCATGGACTCTTGCTAATTACATGAAAGAAAACATAATTTATGTAAGAACTTACCTGATAAATTCATTTCTTTCATATTAGCAAGAGTCCATGAGGCCCGCCCTTTTTTGTGGTGGTTTTGATTTTTTTGTATAAAGCACAATTATTCCAATTCCTTATTTTATATGCTTTCGCACTTTTTTCTTATCACCCCACTTCTTGGCTATTCGTTAAACTGAATTGTGGGTGTGGTGAGGGGTGTATTTATAGGCATTTTAAGGTTTGGGAAACTTTGCCCCTCCTGCTAGGAATGTATATCCCATACGTCACTAGCTCATGGACTCTTGCTAATATGAAAGAAATTAATTTATCAGGTAAGTTCTTACATAAATTATGTTTTTGTTGTCCCGCTGTGAATATATCTAAAATGCGCGCAACTGCTATCAGGTCTGAAGTGTGCAGACAAGGACCTGTGGGGCGGATGTAAGAACATGGGTTTGCGTGCACGATAGCTCCAACTGCTATCAGGTCTGAAGTGTGCAGACAAGGTATTACTGGTGGGGAGGATGTTAGAACATGGGTTTGCTTGCACGATAGCTCCAACTGCTATCAGGTCTGAAGTGTGCAGACAAGGTATTACCGGTGGGGAGGATGTTAGAACATGGGTTTGCGTGCACGATAGCTCCAACTGCTATCAGGTCTGAAGTGTGCAGACAAGGTATTACCGGTGGTGAGGATGTAAGAACATAGGTTTGCGTGCACGATAGCTCCAACTGCTATCAGGTCTGAAGTGTGCAGACAAGGTATTACCGGTGGGGAGGATGTTAGAACATGGGTTTGCGTGCACGATAGCTCCAACTGCTATCAGGTCTGAAGTGTGCAGACAAGGTATTACCGGTGGGGAGGATGTAAGAACATAGGTTTGCGTGCACGATAGCTCCAACTGCTATCAGGTCTGAAGTGTGCAGACAAGGTATTACCGGTGGGGAGGATGTTAGAACATGGGTTTGCGTGCACGATAGCTCCAACTGCTATCAGGTCTGAAGTGTGCAGACAAGGTATTACCGGTGGGGAGGATGTTAGAACATGGGTTTGCGTGCACGATAGCTCCTGCTATCAGGTCTGAAGTGTGCAGACAAGGTATTACCGGTGGGGAGGATGTTAGAACATGGGTTTGCGTGCACGATAGCTCCTGCTATCAGGTCTGTAGTGTGCAGACAAGGTATTACCGGTGGGGAGGAGGTTAGAACATGGGTTTGCGTGCACGATCACATACGGATGACGTGGCATCCATAAGGGTGCCCAGCCCCCTTGTCAGTGTCTAAATGGAAAATAGAAGATGATCTTTTATTTTAAAATAATAAAGGATGGATTTTCAAATTTTAAAAAAAAGTATGTGTTTTGCATCCTAACACTTAAAGGTTGTTAACACATTCATTAGTTACATTTCACTGATGTATAGTATTTAAGGTCCCTTTAAGGACAAGGACTATTTTTACATTTCTGCTGTGTTTGTATTTAGCTGTAATTTTCCTCTTACTCATTTACTGTACCTACACATATTATAAACCATTTCTCCAACATAGGTGTGTCCGGTCCACGGCGTCATCCTTACTTGTGGGATATTCTCTTCCCCAACAGGAAATGGCAAAGAGCCCAGCAAAGCTGGTCACATGATCCCTCCTAGGCTCCGCCTACCCCAGTCATTCTCTTTGCCGTTGTACAGGCAACATCTCCACGGAGATGGCTTAGAGTTTTTTAGTGTTTAACTGTAGTTTTTATTATTCAATCAAGAGTTTGTTATTTTGAAATAGTGCTGGTATGTACTATTTACTCAGAAACAGAAAAGAGATGAAGATTTCTGTTTGTATGAGGAAAATGATTTTAGCAACCGTAACTAAAATCCATGGCTGTTCCACACAGGACTGTTGAGAGCAATTAACTTCAGTTGGGGGAACAGTGTGCAGTCTCTTGCTGCTTGAGGTATGACACATTCTAACAAGACGATGTAATGCTGGAAGCTGTCATTTTCCCTATGGGATCCGGTAAGCCATGTTTATTACGATCATAAATAAGGGCTTCACAAGGGCTTATTAAGACTGTAGACTGTTTCTGGGCTAAATCGATTCATTATTAACACATATTTAGCCTTGAGGAATCATTTTATCTGGGTATTTTGATATAATAATATCGGCAGGCACTGTATTAGACACCTTATTCCTTAGGGGCTTTCCCAAAGCTTAAGCAGAGCCTCATTTTCGCGCCGGTGTGGCGCACTTGTTTTTGAGAGGCATGGCATGCAGTCGCATGTGAGAGGAGCTCTGATATTTAGAAAAGACTTTCTGAAGGCGTCATTTGGTATCGTATTCCCCTTTGGGCTTGGTTGGGTCTCAGCAAAGCAGATACCAGGGACTGTAAAGGGGTTAAAGCTTAAAACGGCTCCGGTTCCGTTATTTTAAGGGTTAAAGCTTCCAAATTTGGTGTGCAATACTTTTAAGGCTTTAAGACACTGTAGTGAAAATTTGGTGAATTTTGAACAATTCCTTCATGTTTTTTCGCAATTGCAGTAATAAAGTGTGTTCAGTTTAAAATTTAAAGTGACAGTAACGGTTTTATTTTAAAACGTTTTTGTACTTTGTTATCAAGTTTATGCCTGTTTAACATGTCTGAACTACCAGATAGACTGTGTTCTGAATGTGGGGAAGCCAGGATTCCTATTCATTTAAATAAATGTGATTTATGTGATAATGACAATGATGCCCAAGATGATTCCTCAAGTGAGGGGAGTAAGCATGGTACTGCATCATTCCCTCCTTCGTCTACACGAGTCTTGCCCACTCAGGAGGCCCCTAGTACATCTAGCGCGCCAATACTCCTTACTATGCAACAATTAACGGCTGTAATGGATAATTCTGTCAAAAACATTTTAGCCAAAATGAACCCTTGTCAGCGTAAGCGTGGCTGCTCTGTTTTAGATACTGAAGAGCATGACGACGCTGATATTAATATCTCTGAAGGGCCCCTAACCCAGTCTGATGGGGCCAGGGAGGTTTTGTCTGAGGGAGAAATTACTGATTCAGGGAACATTTCTCAACAGGCTGAACCTGATGTGATTGCATTTAAATTTAAGTTGGAACATCTCCGCATTCTGCTTAAGGAGGTATTATCCACTCTGGATGATTGTGAAAAGTTGGTCATCCCAGAGAAACTATGTAAAATGGACAAGTTCCTAGAGGTGCCGGGGCTCCCAGAAGCTTTTCCTATACCCAAGCGGGTGGCGGACATTGTTAATAAAGAATGGGAAAGGCCCGGTATTCCTTTCGTCCCTCCCCCCATATTTAAAAAATTGTTTCCTATGGTCGACCCCAGAAAGGACTTATGGCAGACAGTCCCCAAGGTCGAGGGAGCGGTTTCCACTTTAAACAAACGCACCACTATACCCATAGAGGATAGTTGTGCTTTCAAAGATCCTATGGATAAAAAATTAGAAGGTTTGCTTAAAAAGATGTTTGTTCAGCAGGGTTACCTTCTACAACCAATTTCATGCATTGTCCCTGTCGCTACAGCCGCATGTTTCTGGTTCGATGAGCTGATAAAGACGCTCGATAGTGATTCTCCTCCTTATGAGGAGATTATGGACAGAATCAATGCTCTCAAATTGGCTAATTCTTTCACCCTAGACGCCGCTTTGCAATTGGCTAGGTTAGCGGCTAAGAATTCTGGGTTTGCTATTGTGGCGCGCAGAGCGCTTTGGTTGAAATCTTGGTCGGCTGATGCGTCTTCCAAGAACAAGCTACTAAACATTCCTTTCAAGGGGAAAACGCTGTTTGGCCCTGACTTGAAAGAGATTATCTCTGATATCACTGGGGGTAAGGGCCACGCCCTTCCTCAGGATCGGCCTTTCAAGGCAAAAAATAGACCTAATTTTCGTCCCTTTCGTAAAAACGGACCAGCCCAAAGTGCTACGTCCTCTAAGCAAGAGGGTAATACTTCTCAAGCCAAGCCAGCTTGGAGACCAATGCAAGGCTGGAACAAGGGAAAGCAGGCCAAGAAACCTGCCACTGCTACCAAGACAGCATGAAATGTTGGCCCCCGATCCGGGACCGGATCTGGTGGGGGGCAGACTCTCTCTCTTCGCTCAGGCTTGGGCAAGAGATGTTCTGGATCCTTGGGCGCTAGAAATAGTCTCCCAAGGTTATCTTCTGGAATTCAAGGGACTTCCCCCAAGGGGGAGGTTCCACAGGTCTCAGTTGTCTTCAGACCACATAAAAAGACAGGCATTCTTACATTGTGTAGAAGACCTGTTAAAAATGGGAGTGATTCATCCTGTTCCATTAAGAGAACAAGGGATGGGGTTCTACTCCAATCTGTTCATAGTTCCCAAAAAAGAGGGAACGTTCAGACCAATCTTAGATCTCAAGATCCTAAACAAGTTTCTCAAGGTTCCATCGTTCAAGATGGAAACCATTCGAACTATTCTTCCTTCCATCCAGGAAGGTCAATTCATGACCACGGTGGATTTAAAGGATGCGTATCTACATATTCCTATCCACAAGGAACATCATCGGTTCCTAAGGTTCGCATTCCTGGACAAACATTACCAGTTCGTGGCGCTTCCTTTCGGATTAGCCACTGCTCCAAGGATTTTCACAAAGGTACTAGGGTCCCTTCTAGCTGTGCTACGACCAAGGGGCATTGCGGTAGTACCTTACTTGGACGACATTCTGATTCAAGCGTCGTCCCTTCCTCAAGCAAAGGCTCACACGGACATCGTCCTGGCCTTTCTCAGATCTCACGGTTGGAAAGTGAACGTGGAAAAGAGTTCCCTATCCCCGTCAACAAGGGTTCCCTTCTTGGGAACAATTATAGACTCCTTAGAAATGAGGATTTTTCTGACAGAGGTCAGAAAAACAAAACTTCTAGACTCTTGTCGGATACTTCATTCCGTTCCTCTTCCTTCCATAGCTCAGTGCATGGAAGTGATCGGGTTGATGGTAGCGGCAATGGACATAGTTCCTTTTGCGCGCATTCATCTAAGACCATTACAACTGTGCATGCTCAGTCAGTGGAATGGGGACTATACAGACTTGTCTCCGAAGATACAAGTAAATCAGAGGACCAGAGACTCACTCCGTTGGTGGCTGTCCCTGGACAACCTGTCACAAGGGATGACATTCCGCAGACCAGAGTGGGTCATTGTCACGACCGACGCCAGTCTGATGGGCTGGGGCGCGGTCTGGGGATCCCTGAAAGCTCAGGGTCTTTGGTCTCGGGAAGAATCTCTTCTACCGATAAATATTCTGGAACTGAGAGCGATATTCAATGCTCTCAAGGCTTGGCCTCAGCTAGCGAGGACCAAGTTCATACGGTTTCAATCAGACAACATGACAACTGTTGCGTACATCAACCATCAGGGGGGAACAAGGAGTTCCCTAGCGATGGAAGAAGTGACCAAAATTATTCTATGGGCGGAGTCTCACTCCTGCCACCTGTCTGCTATCCACATCCCAGGAGTGGAAAATTGGGAAGCGGATTTTCTGAGTCGTCAGACATTGCATCCGGGGGAGTGGGAACTCCATCCGGAAATCTTTGCCCAAGTCACTCACCTGTGGGGCATTCCAGACATGGATCTGATGGCCTCTCGTCAGAACTTCAGAGTTCCTTGCTACGGGGCCAGATCCAGGGATCCCAAGGCGGCTCTAGTGGATGCACTAGTAGCACCTTGGACCTTCAAACTAGCTTATGTGTTCCCGCCATTTCCTCTCATCCCCAGGCTGGTAGCCAGGATCAATCAGGAGAGGGCGTCGGTGATCTTGATAGCTCCTGCGTGGCCACGCAGGACTTGGTATGCAGATCTGGTGAATATGTCATCGGCTCCACCTTGGAAGCTACCTTTGAGACGAGACCTTCTTGTTCAGGGTCCGTTCGAACATCCGAATCTGGTTTCACTCCAGCTGACTGCTTGGAGATTGAACGCTTGATTTTATCGAAGCGAGGATTCTCAGATTCTGTTATCGATACTCTTGTTCAGGCCAGAAAGCCTGTAACTAGAAAGATTTACCACAAAATTTGGAAAAAATATATCTGTTGGTGTGAATCTAAAGGATTCCCTTGGGACAAGGTTGAGATTCCTAGGATTCTATCCTTCCTTCAAGAAGGATTGGAAAAAGGATTATCTGCAAGTTCCCTGAAGGGACAGATTTCTGCCTTGTCGGTGTTACTTCACAAAAAGCTGGCAGCTGTGCCAGATGTTCAAGCCTTTGTTCAGGCTCTGGTTAGAATCAAGCCTGTTTACAAACCTTTGACTCCTCCTTGGAGTCTCAATTTAGTTCTTTCAGTTCTTCAGGGGGTTCCGTTTGAACCCTTACATTCCGTTGATATTAAGTTATTATCTTGGAAAGTTTTGTTTTTAGTTGCAATTTCTTCTGCTAGAAGAGTTTCAGAATTATCTGCTCTGCAGTGTTCTCCTCCTTATCTGGTGTTCCATGCAGATAAGGTGGTTTTACGTACTAAACCTGGTTTTCTTCCAAAGGTTGTTTCTAACAAAAACATTAACCAGGAGATTATCGTACCTTCTCTGTGTCCGAAACCAGTTTCAAAGAAGGAACGTTTGTTGCACAATTTGGATGTTGTTCGCGCTCTAAAATTCTATTTAGATGCTACAAAGGATTTTAGACAAACATCTTCCTTGTTTGTTGTTTATTCAGGTAAAAGGAGAGGTCAAAAAGCAACTTCTACCTCTCTCTCTTTTTGGATTAAAAGCATCATCAGATTGGCTTACGAGACTGCCGGACGGCAGCCTCCCGAAAGAATCACAGCTCATTCCACTAGGGCTGTGGCTTCCACATGGGCCTTCAAGAACGAGGCTTCTGTTGATCAGATATGTAGGGCAGCGACTTGGTCTTCACTGCACACTTTTACCAAATTTTACAAGTTTGATACTTTTGCTTCTTCTGAGGCTATTTTTGGGAGAAAGGTTTTGCAAGCCGTGGTGCCTTCCATTTAGGTGACCTGATTTGCTCCCTCCCTTCATCCGTGTCCTAAAGCTTTGGTATTGGTTCCCACAAGTAAGGATGACGCCGTGGACCGGACACACCTATGTTGGAGAAAACAGAATTTATGTTTACCTGATAAATTACTTTCTCCAACGGTGTGTCCGGTCCACGGCCCGCCCTGGTTTTTTTAATCAGGTCTGATAATTTATTTTCTTTAACTACAGTCACCACGGTACCATATGGTTTCTCCTATGCAAATATTCCTCCTTAACGTCGGTCGAATGACTGGGGTAGGCGGAGCCTAGGAGGGATCATGTGACCAGCTTTGCTGGGCTCTTTGCCATTTCCTGTTGGGGAAGAGAATATCCCACAAGTAAGGATGACGCCGTGGACCGGACACACCGTTGGAGAAAGTAATTTATCAGGTAAACATAAATTCTGTTTTTTCTCGCCATTAAATGGACTTTCTAAAGATACCATTATTTTCATCATATCTTATAATTTACTATAAAAAATATAAAATATGATGAAAAAATTGAAAACAAAACACACTTTTCCAAACTTTGACCCCCAAAATCTGTTACACATCTACAACCACCAAAAAACGCCCATGCTAAATAGTTTCTAAATTTTGACAGGAAAGTCCTTCATGCCGCAATATTGGCTAAATAAGAACTGCCAGAAAAATTGTCCCACTCTTTCCATAACATAGGCCATTGGCTTGGGTATTAAGCCCATGTGTTATAGATGAATGTGGAACATCATTATTTTACAAAAAACAAACAAAATTTATGCTTACCTGATCAATTATTTTCTTTTGGAATGATGTAGGTCCACAGGCCCCGCCCCTTTTATTTTTGGACGACAGTTCTAATGACATCTTTATAGACCCACATTTGCCTTTCCTACCTTTCGTTCTTATTCTCTACGGCTATACACAAAACTAGAAAGAGATGGGAGGTTGAAGGGGTTTAAAGCTCTTGTGTGGGTTCTTGACCTCATAGTGTTGAGAAATATATCCCAAATGTTATGGAGGACTGTGCGTCCATCATCCTACCAAAAGAAAAGAATTTATCTGGTAAGCATACATTTTGTTTCTTGCAAAACTGCTGCCGTATAGTGCTCCAGAAGTGGTCCAGCTTTTAAGCATATGCCCCTGCTTTTCAATAACAGATACTAAGAGAACAAAGAAAAGTGATAATGGAATTAAATTATAAAGTTGTTTAAAATTGTAGGCTCAGTCTGACTAATAATAATCTAAAACTATACAAATATGTCAGATGTTAAACAACACAATGTACAGGGTGACTAGAATAGAGTACAATACTCCCCTCTTAAATGACCGCTGCTCTCTAACAGTCTCTCCCAATCGGACTGTGAGTAGAAAGTGAATCGGATATATAGAGGCGCTGATCTTGAATCTCGTGTATATGGACGTACACACTGAAGAAAGAAAAACTTGGCTTGTGATTTGCAGAAGTTAACAACAAATTAATGTGCAGTATACTCACTCCGAAAAATTCAGAGTTCAGCTTCTTCGAAAGGTTTTTCTGTCTCAACTTTCCCAATTTCCACACTTTATTTGTGTCTGTGGATAATGAAAATTGCACTGCAGGTAATTGAATCTTTTGCTTGATAAAAAGTGCAATATACTCACTCCGATAAATTTCGGAATCCGGCTCCTCAGAACGTGTTGTGTAGTTTGAAATTACTTCCAAAAAGGCAGCAAAAATACTTGTTGTGGTAAAAAACAAATATTTATTAAAACATAATAAAATGCTCTTATTTATCTTGGCTCTACGCGTTTCAACGACAGTGTCGTCTTTTTCAAGAGCACTTCCAATTGTTTTTACTGCTCTTGAAAAAGACGACACTGTCGTTGAAACGCGTAGAGCCAAGATAAATAAGAGCATTTTATTATGTTTTAATAAATATTTGTTTTTTACCACAACAAGTATTTTTGCTGCCTTTTTGGAAGTAATTTCAAACTACACAACACGTTCTGAGGAGCCGGATTCCGAAATTTATCGGAGTGAGTATATTGCACTTTTTATCAAGCAAAAGATTCAATTACCTGCAGTGCAATTTTCATTATCCACAGACACAAATAAAGTGTGGAAATTGGGAAAGTTGAGACAGAAAAACCTTTCGAAGAAGCTGAACTCTGAATTTTTCGGAGTGAGTATACTGCACATTAATTTGTTGTTAACTTCTGCAAATCACAAGCCAAGTTTTTCTTTCTTCAGTGTGTACGTCCATATACACGAGATTCAAGATCAGCGCCTCTATATATCCGATTCAGTCTGACTAATGAAAGAAAAAAATATTGTGTTTCAAATTCCTTTAAAGATATCCAGTATTAATCCACTCTAGTCAATTCAGCTTGTGAAATAGCATGAGCTTTAAAAAAATTAAAACGTGCTTAATACAAAAAAAATGTTACTAATGCAACAGTATTCTGTTGTTAATACCACAAATGCATTGTATTGTTACAAGTAAACAGCACAAGAAAACAGACAAGATTATTGCATTTCTTAGGTTTAGAATATTTAGCTCAAATTTTCTCCCTCTTCCTCCCTCCCTCCCTCCCTCCCTCCTTCTCTCTCCCCATCCCTCCTTCTCTCTCCCTATCTCTGCCTAGCTCTCTCGCGCGCTCTCTCTTGCTCTCTCTCGCTCTTGCTCTCTCTCGCTCTTGCTCTCTCTCGCTCTTGCTGTCTCGCGCTCTCTCTCTCTTGGGCTCTCTCTCTCTCTCTTGCACTCTCTCGTTCGCTTTCTCTCAATTTCTCTCGCTCTCTCGCTTTCTCTTGGGCTCTCTCTCTCTCTTGCACTCTCTCTCACTCTCTCTCTTTCGCTTTCTCTCGCTTTCTCTCTCGCTTTCTCTCGCTCTCTCTCTCGCTTTTTCTCGCTCTCTCTCGCGCTCTCTCTCGCTCTCTCTCCCCCCTTTATCTCCCTCTTTATCTCCCTCCCTTTCCACCCCAATTTTCTTCCTCCCTCTCTCTCTTTCTTTCTCTCTCAAACTTCTCATTCGCTCTTATCTTCTTTTTTTTAAATAAGTTTAAATTAAATTTCAGAATTTATAGTTAGGTGGCCAAGCAACGTAGTTGCTGGACAACCTATTGTTATTGGTCAGGATTATTATTATTATTTTTTTTTATTATTATTATTCCACCGCTTTTTCAAATGCTTATAATAACCACAGCATAACTCAAACATTTATGAAACTTGGCAAAATGCTAGACATATATGCTGTGCATAATCCTATGCAATATAACTCTCATAGGTCATGTGATCTCGCAGCCATATTGTTTTTTGCGACAAATTTCGACAAACACTTAAAAATCTTCTTCTCCGGAGCCGCTTATGTTACAGTTATGAAACTTGCTGTGTGTACTGCTGTACTGACCTAGAATAAAGTTTGTTGAATAAAGTGATTTAGTCACATGATCTTGCTGCCATTTTGAAATGTGCGAAAATCTTTAAACATCTTCTTCTCTGAAATGGCTATGTGCAATGAAGTGCAATTTTGCACATGTGCCCTTTGCAAGGTTATCTAACAAGATTGTTCAAACTGCAAATTTTCCATAATCAACATGGCTGCTATGAGTCATTCGCCTTTTTATCGTTGTTTAATTGCATACATTTGCACTTTATGCATTATGTTTACACTATTTAACTATATTACAGTGTAGAAGACACATGATTACACATAGTCATGACCCCTAAAGGCAATATTGCAGTTAAAATTTGCACTGCCCGGGGGGCGGAGCCAGCAGCCGACACAGAAAGACGTGCCATACCAGAGCTCCTGATGTTTGAGCACAAAACTTTCATAATTTTAGCATGTTGGGACTATGTATACTTCTATATTCGACCATTAATATGGCATAAAGCCAGAGGACTCTTATTAGGGGACAATACTTGGCGTTCCAACAAAGATAAAGTCATTTGTGTCTACTGAGATCGTGACCGGGTGTGAGCCCGGAGCCGCCATCTTTGAGCCATCTTAGATGCCTCCCTCTTGCTCAAAGATATACTTTCTGCTCTATAATAGCCTTGGCAGCCACAATATGGAGAGACAAATCGCTTCGGCATTTCACCAACTGGAGCTTTTGCTGGACGATCACAAGCAGGCACTCATTAAAAAATTAAGAGATGCTATGGGCTCGCAACTGTCTGAGCCGCTACCGGTGGAAATAGAGGAGACTATCAACCACCATGACCCCAAAGAGTTACTTCGGAGAGTGATTTCAAATTGGGAAACAGAGGGAACCAGCGTCGCTACAACTAGAAATCCCAGCCCTGCGAAATCAGTACGGCTAAGTAATGGCGGTCGATGCAGTGCTACGCAGATCTCAGACGTACACACGGAATCTAAGCAGCATTATGTGAACCAGCTAGAGGTGACCCGGTATCCAGCCAGTTATGCCTGCAGATCGAGTGACAAGTCATATGCGGCAGTCAGCGGTCTTGGGCTCGCCAAGTCTCCAGTATGTGATGGCACAGCTAGAGCTCAGAACAGGAGAAAACAGACTGTGCAAGCTCTACAGAGATCCAGAGCCGTTGGAAAAGTAACGGTACAGCCCGCCGCACAGCACAGATCACCTACCCAGAATGACGGCTGGTCCTGGTGGCAGGAAATTGATTTTAACATGCGGGGACCATTTTCTAAACATACCTGGACATTCATGTCGGGCCAAAGAGATAGACAGCTTATCGCGTCCCCTATAGTTGAGTCCCAGAGATGTGGAGTAGGAGAAGGACTCCGAGTTGGAGTGGGGTAAATTTATACTGACTATTTCACTACCGCAGGTGCCCAACTCTTGCTGGTTTGTTATGGGACTTACAGCAATAATATGGTCTCCCCTGGGACTGTTGCTAAATACCTGCGAGAATCCTTTTTATTCATCATTATTTTATTTAACGTTTTATTGCTAATCCTTTAGTATCTAAGTGTGTCTGCACCATAACGTTTAACCTCACTTTGTGTAATTTTCGTGATGTCCTTCCTCGCCAATAAATAGTCTCCAGGTTGTTTATCGCCACATAGGAGATCAGTACAGAGAGATTTCCTTACCCCATTCGAAAGGTTTAAATGGTTAGATAGTCTTGTTGTTTTACTCCTAGAAGTGAACTAGGATAGCTGTTATATTTTATCATTACTCTGCTCTATAATACAGGGTGCCCTAAAGGATCCCAGCTATGCACTAAGGACTGTTGTTACAATGTGTGTATTGGGATATTTTTGATATATGTTATCATGTATATCCTATAGATGTGTGACTGTTTAACTTTAATTATGTTCCACTGTAATTAGACATATCTATGGAACCATTACAGTTGACTGCTATTAGCTGCTGAACTAGATTTAAATGTCGTATAGTATTCACATATGCAGCCGTTACCTCTGGTAGATTCTGTTTAGCACCCGGTAATAGGATTTAAGCTCATACTACTCACTGTCTGCTAATAACTCTAATGATTTTTCTTGTTTATGCTGTTATCTTAACGTTGTTTAATGACACAAGTTAACCCCTTCACCATGTTTAATCCTCTTCAATTTTTGATTCTGGGGAACAATATTATTTTACTTAGAATTGCAGTTACCTAAGGGACAAATCTCTAGCTGCTTATAACCTGACCTGGGTAATCTAGTACCTGTTACTTACAAGTCATACCATATTTTATGTCTTTATGATGGTCATATAAATTATCTGAACACACCCTAAATGATTTCTTCTTCACTGTTAGTGACTACAATCTTGCTCAAAACATGCAGTATATATCCTCTCACTCTTTCAGTAAGTCCCTCACATCTTTTCATTCGCCCCTAGATGTTTTACAAAATAGCTTCTTCTGTTTAACTGGCTATTAATGCCTAACCTAGTATACCAGCTAGTTAACTAATACAGAAAATGTCTAATGATTTCCCTCTCTCAATAATTTTTCTTACTGCCTAGTACACTTGGTACATATATTAAAACTATTAACATATGGTTCAATTAGCTGGGACATCTTAAGGGGAGTTATTTCTACTGCCAGCAATATACTAATTCATAAATTATTAACAGCAAATGGGTAACAAGTTCAAAACCTGTTCTATATTGTGTTCAATAGTTATTGTTGTTTATATTGGTGTATGTGATCTTTTTTTGCCTACATGTTGTGTTATGTTTATATTATTTGTAACTGGCTATCATTTTATGTGACTGTATGACTGTCATCCCTAATTTATTTATGCTCTTGCTCACATTACTAGCACATAATAGTTGTCTTGGTTGAGCCTCTCTCCTCCCTTTCCCGCTGGTACTTAATGCCTGCGAGTCATATCCCTTCTCCTTTTTCCCGCATCGCCTATAGGTGGCACTCCCCTAGGAGAGGGGCTCACCCAGAGGTTCCCCAGGTCCCCCAGACTCCAACTATTCTAATGTCCCCCCTCCACTTGATAATATATTGTATGTTTTCAGGCTCCCTCTTTAGGAGTATAAGGATTTAGATGAGTGTGATTTTGTTTATATTAAGTAATAATACTTTAGTCCCACCTAAATTTGCTCCTGGTGAGGACATACTAACTGGCTCCGCCCTCAACCCCCCCCCCCCTATTATATTTTGAGCAGCTCTTGCCCGCTGCATTCCCCTTCCCCATATAACTATAGAGTTACCTCCTCCCTAGTCTAACCCTTATCTGAATAGATACCTTACTTCTCTTTGTATATAGCTAGGAGAGGACCATTTTTGCTTATATTACATTTGTTATACTCTAAAACAAAACTGAAGTCTCTTTATGTGATAGCCCACATTTAACGGAAATGTTTTAGATACTAGAATACATTGTCTCCTAATTATGCTTTGTATACATTACCTTGTGAATGTTTTGAGACATACCCTATACTCTGTATTGGTTTATGACTTCAATAAAAAAATAATAATAAAAAAAAAAAATAATAAAAAAAAAATAATTTGCACTGCCCATTCGTGTTCGTGAAATTAAACATTTGCAAATTTTCATGAAACTTCTGCAAATTGTAAAGGTCTGTAGTGAGCATTAGTATGTGCAATTTTAAAGCCATACATTGCATAGCTTGGCGGCTATTTTAGTTTGTATAAGCTGTTTTTAAATATCATATGACTAACATTCAGATTTGTTCAAGAGAAGTTATGTCATGTGGTTTGGCAGCCATTTTAAATTGTTCAAAAATGCTTAGCAATATTTTTTATTAATAATAAAACAAAAACAGTTTTACAAAAATGCTTTATTTTTGCCATGTTTATTGGCATCTATGTTTTTTTTAGTGAAAAATGTTCTGCAGTGCCTGAGTAGCCAGTGTTGCATTCTTTGCCCTTACTCGGTGTGCATGAGGACAGATTCATGTACAGACTCGCTGAAGTCTGCTGTACGTTCCCACCGTGTCAGTCTGCCTGGGAA
Source organism: Bombina bombina (assembly GCF_027579735.1). NCBI lineage: Eukaryota > Metazoa > Chordata > Amphibia > Anura > Bombinatoridae > Bombina > Bombina bombina. Next base: position 36,347 of record NW_026513097.1, read on the forward strand.
CCTGCTCTACTGTACTGCTGGGGTCTATATGCTTATTTTGGAGAGGCTGCTGCTCCATGCTTATTCTGCTGATATATATATATATATATATATATATATATATACACACATATATATACAGTATATATACACACACACATATATATACAGTATATATATATACACACACTAATACAGATATACACACACATACATTAACACTCACACTAATACAGATGCATACGCGCACACACACATTAACGCACAAATACATTAAAACACATTCTCACACACACATACACACACACACACACACACACATTCACACACACATCACATTAACACACACACTCACACATTAACACACACATATTAACACACACATATTAACACACACACACATTAAATCACACACACATTGGCACACACCTTAACACACACACACACATTCACACACACACACATATTCACACACATACATACATACAAACACACATTAAAACAGACATTACAACACACACACATTAACACACACACACATATTAACACACACACACACACTTCTATATATTAACACACATTTATTTAAAAAAACTAAATCTGGCTCCTATGTATATTGGTTGGCTCCTTTACTGCTAGAATACATTTGTTAAGCCCGGTTTATACTTTTTTGTGCACCATCACATTGTTTTTTTTGTTTTATATTACCTTTCTGATTTGGGGAAACTATAAATATAAAAGTATTAAAAATGATATAAAACCACCTTTAGGTTGCATTAGAAGCAGTGTTATGACTTGTAAATGTTGCCTTAATGACATAAGACATTGTTGTTTATACTTGGTCCCATCCCCTCTCCAAAATGACCCATTTTACAGATGCAACTATACAAATATTCTAAAATACCAACTATTCTGAAGTCTAAACCTTTTCCGATCCCAAGCAGTTTAGATCAGAAATCATTTGGATTGCAGAATAATTTGAATTTTGGAATATTTATATATTTGCAAGTACTCACTGGAAAAATATGCAATACTTTATTGAAATTTCAAGGGCTTCCTCAGTAAATAAAAATATAAAAAAATCATACCTGTCCGTACTCCACTGTACAAGCTTACAAATAGTCTATGCCATACTAACAACCAGCTTTTAAAAGGATAGGGTCCATACAGATGTAGTGAACCTGCATTTAGCAGCTAAGGTGAAGGTTATATTTCTACTATTCTTGTTTACCAATTAACTCTTAAATAAGAAATTTCAACCAGCAGCCCAAAGCAGCAGGGAAATTAGCAAATATTTAGAAAACTAAAATGACAGATTCAGATATATAGATACTGGATCCACAGAGAAGCATTGAAGTTAGCTACTTGAATATTAGCATTAGTGTGGTGCAGATGAGATGAGGTAGAGGTACAGTAAGTTATACAGATGTGTAGTTGGTGCAGAAAACTGGAGGATGGCGATGTGGACCCTGGTTTATAGTTTTAAAGCACAGGCATATCAAATAATAGAAATGAAGGTGTGTTTTGGTATCACATGTAGAACAATTAGCACTATACAGTTATGGTAGGTAGCTTGCTCACCCATATTGGGCTTAAGTGTTACAGGCCTCTGCAGACTAGGCTGCACTTATGCTTCAGAAATATTTGCACCACTGTTAGCTGTTGGCACAGTACAAGATTGTACAGCTTTTGGCTTGGGCAACAAACACCCAACACTGTATAGCAATCTGCTCCCCCAGTGCCCCCAGGCATAGATATTACTGATCTATGAGTGTGCACAGGCTGTGAGAATACCTGAGCTCCAAGATAGCAATCCCCAGTACAAAGAGGGCTTCAGTATCTGGCACCTTTAAGCAATTAAAACAGGAGAATGGATTTGAAAAGAGCTGCAGAAACAAAAGGAAATGCAATAACATAGTGAGTAGTAAATATTCTACGGTAGTTGTGCCCAACAGTTTAATATCCCTTTAAAGCCAACTGGAAGATTCCTCCATCACAAAAAAGGTCTCCATTCCTGATTATTTTTTGATTCTCGGGAAAGGAGACTTGTGGTGGTAAGAAAATTCTAGATGAAATCCCTCTTAACATTTTATTTTAGAAAAGGAAAAATAGGCATCTTGTACTTTTATGTTTTCTGTTCCTTTTTGCTGGTGTATACTTAAAGATCTAATCCAAGACAAGGATTGTCTTCCTTTAAGTACTATAGTTGTAGCCAATGAAACCATGCAGTGTGGTGGTAGTTTTGAGAGCCACCTTGGCACGTATACAATAGGTTTGCCACCCCAGCCCTAGTTCATCCAGTCATCGTGGTTAGAATCACAGCCCAATACTATAGTATACTAACATAGATGGTTGTTTGTTTATTAAAGAAAAATATTTTATACAGAAAAGTATACTTTGACTTTGTATTTATGTAGATAATTGGTGTTCATATTATTGTCTGGAGTTCCACAGTCACCTTTTGTCCTAAATTTCATTTCTAGATGGATATTGGAAGCATTTATTTATACTGATAATATCACTGGGCTTGGGCACTTGAATATACTGGGTCTATTGAGTAGTCTCTGACAATATGCATTATTTATTATAACATTTCACTGAATTACATTCTTTGGTATTTCTAAAGAATATATATGTTTATACATAGTAGCTTTTATATTGTAAAATTGTTTATGCATATTTATGACTAAATATTGCTTTTCTATTTTCTTCATTTTAATTCTTTATATTTAAGGTCAAACTTATCAAATCTTATTTCCTTATATATTATATTTCCTTGTGTGTGTATATATATATATATATATATATATATATATATATATATATATATATATATATATAATTTACAAATATTCATGGAAATTCTTTTTACAATGTTTCATGCATTAGGCTGTTTTTCAAACCTAACGTGGTTTTCAGTGAATCGCGTACTTTGGGCTATAATGACAAATGTGTAAGTTTATTTTCATCAATTAAATAAAGATCATATGTCATTTAGTCTGAATTAAAATTCCACTGGTGTTTTGCATATTTCACAAAAACTAATTAGACAGCAGTTTGGGGAAAAAAAACAGTGGCTCGTTTTTTAAAAATGGTTGCATATGCTGCTTTTTATGTAAAGTACAGTTGTTTACTCGCTAGGAAGTATTATGAATTATCACTTCTACCCTCACTCATCCCTATTTGAGTATATTTAAATGATTTCCCTAAACTATACATACGAGAGTTAGTCAAAATAATTGAACAACTGATCAGCCCAAGCAGGGAAATATTTTAAAATCTTGCTTGTTAGGGGTACCTTATAGCTGAAGTTGAAAACCTCTGTATAGATATACCACAGGGAGATTGTTAATAGTGTTTTACCGCTTGTACAGGTCAGTAGATGTAACTTTTGTAGTTTCCAGTATACACTGAGTACTTAGAGTTATTATTCAACCCCTTGATTTCACAACACCAACATCTGATAGAAACTTTGTTTCAAACATTGTCTCTCTAGTCTTGTATTGTATATTAAAGATATTAAAGGAGCATAACCATTGAATTTGAGTAATGTATTGCAAATTTGCCAAAAAGCATTTTAAAATACTTGTTAGTGCTTGTTCTGTTATTATAGTCACAACGTCTTGTATGTGCTGATACACTTTTGAATGGTACCACATCATTTAAAAATATATTTCCACACTAAACATGTCAGCTTTTTCATTTTTGTCATGCAATGTTAAACAACTTGACAATTTTACTTTGAATACTAAATTTATTTTGTTGTCTTAGTATCCTTTGTTAAGCATATAGGTTTAATATAGGGTAGGTATAACAACACTTCTGTTGTTTAAGACAGACACTCAGTCTCCCTTGCACATATTTAATTACCAGCCAGCTTACTATGTTTAGGTTTATATATTTGCAAGTCGCATTGGCTTAAACCAATGCAAAGGCAATGTTTTGCTCGCTCATGCCTGACTTCTTTCGTCTGTTTCCTAAAACTTCTTACCTTGGCTATACATTTACTGAAGATAGTATGATACTGAGTTTCTTTCATAAGGTGATGAGAGTCCACAAGCCATTACTCCTGGGATTCAACTCCTGACCACTAGGAGGAGCAAAGATACCCAAAACTGCAAGAGCACTTCATCCCTCCCACCTATCTGGTATGCCAGTTTTTTAAGTGCTCCAGATTCTTCATTGAAAGGTGTTCTCAGATGTATGTGGAACCCATAATCCCCCTTATGCAGCGGGCATTGAACTGAGGGGTGAATGGAGTGTTGGGTAATGACAATATATTTCCCTATGGAATTTAGGCCCAAGCCTACCACAGGTGTCGTGGGGACCTGTCCCTCAGCCTCCTCCTGTTGAGTCATCGTTGTACTCCTAACAAAAATCCTATGCTGTTGCTTGCACACCACTGGTTGGGCTCTCTGCTGGAAGCAAACTTTTCGGCAGCTGATAGCACAGTGGACTGAGTGCATTCAAGGTAAGTAAGAAAAACACTTATGCACTCACATAGCCCACAGCCTATTAGTATGTACACTGGTTAAAGTACAGCATAGCCAAGGGACACCTTAATATGACATAGTTACCTCTCTCATAGCCAGACACATTTTAGTCTAGGAATTCAGGAGACAGTGGGTCAGATTACAAGTGGAGCTCAAACGATTGTGTGTGAGTTATAAGGGGTTTATTGCAGGTGTTTGCCCGCATCCGGTTTATCATTCGTATTACAAGTTGATAATTTTAGTGCAAATCAAGTTAACGCTATTCGGGTTAGCGGGTCCTCAGAGCTCTGGTTAACTGTTTCATGAAACAAAAAAGTCTCACAAAACATCATTAATACATTACAAAGTACACTTACAAAATACAATCTAATAATAATGATATAAAAAAAATTGCACACAAGTTATAAGGGCTTAAAGATATGAAATCTCAGATGCTATGAAAAAAGGGCTTTAACATTGAGATACATACATACACATCTCTAAAGTTAGATATGTATGAATATATATATATATATATATATATATATATATGTATGGATGTGTTTATATGTGTGTATGTGTATTTACAGACATATATACTCATATAAACACATAACTATATATGTACACACATAAGACATGTCGTGTTCATACCATAATTTGTTCTAAGTATTTTTAAATATATATATATATATATAGGTATAGATAAATATTGTATCAAAATGTCATTATATATATATATATATATATATATATATATATATATATATATATATATATATATATATATAAATGTTTATTTATGAATAAATACAACATATTCTTTTACGTGAAGAACACTGGAATATTAAATATTTTCATGTTGGGTTAGCGCACATGAGAATAAACAATCGGGTTTGTGCATGAGTGGGGGGAAAGTGCATTCAATATTTTAAGTTTGTCTCTTTGTGCTCGCAACCCGACGCACGCAAAATCCTTACTTCTCTGAACCAAAATCTGTCTTCCTCTTCACAAAAATGAATTCTCCTGGAAGTTCTTCCACAATCAGTTCCTCTAAAAAGTCAGCATGAAGGGGTGGCCTTTGTTCCAGATACCTTTCAAAAGGCCTGATCTCAGTCTGTTCAAGATCCTTAAATTTTAGTCATAGTTTTCTCAGGGATACAGAGAAAGGTCCTAGATGGCGCACAGCCAGAGCTCAGTACCAGGTTCAGTTTTTGCCATGACTGGTCAGTGCTCTCCTTTAATTGCTGCAAATCAAGGCCTTTTTTTTTGAGGGGGGGTTCATTCTTCTCCATGTTCTACAGGAACGCTGCGACTCCAAATTTTGCGCGGTTTTGGTATCCTATATACGGCGTAACTTAGACTGACATACAAAACAGGCGCAATTTGGTATCAAATATACAACGTAAGGACTTACGCACGCAGAATTCAGAAAATCTACTCCATTCTCATCTCGCCACAAATTGCAGGCGCAGCAACCCTTGCACTGACTTAGAAACCAACTTAACTCTCTGAAGGCCTAAGAAATGCATGCTTAACAACATACATATCAGCAGCTTGATCACAAATAGTTAACCTCTTCAAAGCATTTATTATTTATTACTCTTCATTGATAACAGGAACATGTAAATATCCATTAAAATAATATAAATATTTTTCAGGGGAAAACAAATTAATGTAATCCCCCAAATTCTTAAGGCTTTTCTTTTATCAGTTTACTATAAGCTTTTGGTTATATATTGTATTCATTAATCCAAAATACCCTATTTTAACAAACTAAACCATAACTTAAGTGCTTTCTTGCAATTTGTTTTCGACAAATAATTGTGCTGACATTAACCAGGATAGGCACTTGCCCCTGCAAGTGTGTCAAACCAATCACAAACAGCACAACCTCTCAACAGGAAGCCTAAAAACCCGCCAAAGCACATCCTCATTAGCCACCATGATTTCCTGCTTTCCATAGAGAGGCAGCATCATTGGGCACAAGGGTGCATCATTGGGCACAAGGGTGTATCATGGGGCACAAGGGGTGCTGGAAGCCCTACAATCCCCTGTTGTTCTGTCTACACATGCTGATTCTATAGTTGCTGCTGAGGTCCCTGGTCATGGTGCTGCCCCTGCTGCAGCTGGGCATCAAATTACATACTGCATATTTACACTGCATGTAAGTGAAACTACTATATCCCACCCCCATTCCCTTAACCACCCTAATTACTGAAAATATATCATTAGTTTAATTCATGTTTTGGTCACTATGATTTATTGACTTGATCATTAAGAAGAATGAAAATGGATGTTTATACCTTATGTTCACACCTTCTGTAAAAACATTATTATTTAGATATATATATATACCCATGTGCAGGGATAGGCAAGGTGTCCTTCACTTAAGGTCTTTACCTTAGAAAATGTCTGCCACAGCCTTGGCTCGTGCCTATCCCTGCACATGTGTCAATTTCTATTGGATGTGAGAAACCTTGATTTACATCTTATAATTGAATATAACTATATGTACCCTTCATACACAACTATGTGATGTGGAACACTATTAGTTAAAAAAAGGAATATTAACTCACTGCAGGATGCATTTCTATAGCATTTCCTTCTCCCCGGGGAGAAGGAAGTGCTATCAAAATGCATCCTGCAGCGAGTTAAAATTCCTTTTTTTTTTAGCTAATAGTGTTCAAAACCATTGTCTTTTGCATAAGCACTCCAGTCAACAAATAAAGTCTACCGACAGTAGGTATTTTACTGGCTTCCCCCAAATATTTGTGTAGTGTGGTTGCACCCTTCTAGTTCTCAGAATAACTATATGATGTGGTTTATAGAACATGAATATGTCATAAACATGATGATATTACCTTTTTTGGGCCATTTCCACACAGGCCTTATTATATGTTTGAACAATATTAGTGTACTAAAACACCCCTCACATGGATGTGGATGACAATTATATGGTAAATAACAGAGGACAAGATTTATGCTGAAATATAACAATATATTTGACTTCTTGGATGAGGGGGATGAGGTGGATCTCCTGTTCTCCTGGGTTGTGTGGATTCAGATGAATGTGCTGGAGTGCTGGCCACAGATGAGATGGTGGAGGCAGTGTCCTGCTGGTGCGTGAAGTGCTCAACCAACACACCCAACAGTTGGTTTTGTTCCCGCCATCTGTTGTCATTCTGCACCTGCATATCCAAAATATACTCTCATCATCTGAGACTGGTTTTGGACTATTCCATTTTAGGATGCTGCCATGTCCCGTTGCAGCTCGATGGTGCGCTGGAGTAAACTCTGTTGGTTCCTGTGAAACCTGCGTTGGTCTCTTTGTGTTCTCTCACAGCTTGCTATGAGCCTCCTCTGGAGGGAAATGTATTCGTCGCCCATGGGAGAATACAGAGGATCTACAGGCTGTTGACCAGCAGGGATTCTAGGCGCAGGTTCAGCTCTAGCGGCTGGTGCATCAGGGACATACTCAGCTGGTGCTGCATCAGGAACAAATACAGCTGGTGCTGCATCAGGAACAAATACAGCTGGTGCTGCATCAGGAACAAATACAGCTGGTGCTGCATCAGGAACAACTACAGCTGGTGCTGCATCAGGAACAAATACAGCTGGTGCTGCATCTGGAACAACTACAGCTGGTTCTGCATCAGGAACAAATACAGCTGGTGCTGCATCAGGAACAAATACAGCTGGTGCTGCATCAGGAACAAATACAGATATGTGCTCCTCTTCAGATGGTGGAGCTCTTCCAAGGGAAGCGGATGGTGGAGCTCTTCCAAGGGAAGCGGATGGTGGAGCTCTCCGGGTGGACTGGTAGAGCTCCACCATACCTTTGCTTCTTCGGAGGCTGTTTTTGGGAGAAATGTTCTTCAAGCAGTGGTGCCTTCTGTTTAACCATCTGTCTTGTCCCTCCCGTTCATCCGTGTCCTGTAGCTTTGGTATTGTATCCCACAAGTAAAGGATGAATCCGTGGACTCGTCTTACCTTTATAGAAGAAAAGTAAATTTATGCTTACCTGATAAATTGATTTCTTCTATGGTAAGACAAGTCCACGGCCCGCCCTGTCATTTTAAGACAGATTATATATTTTTTTTAATTTAAACTCAGTCACCTCTGCACCTTGTAGTTTCTCCTTTTTCTTCCTGTACCTTCGGTCGAATGACTGGGGGGTGGAGCTATATAGACAGCTCTGCTGTGGTGCTCTTTGCCACTTCCTGTTAGGAAGGATAATATCCCACAAGTAAAGGATAAATCTGTGGACTCCTCTTACCATAGAAGAAATCAATTTATCAGGTAAGCATAAATTTACTTTTTTTCTTTTGTGATTCAGATAGAGCATGCAATTTTAAGCAACTTACTAATTTACTATTATCAAATTTTCTTCATTCTCTTGGTATCTTTTTTTTTAAAGCAAGAATGTAAGTTTAGATGCTGGCCCATTTTTGGTGAACAACCTGGGTTGTTCTTGCTGATTGGTGGATAAATTCACCCACCAATAAAAAATTGCTGTCCAGGGTTCTGAATCAAAAACTGGCTGGCTACTTAGCTTAGATGCCTTCTTTTTCAAATAAAGATAGCAAAAGAACAAAGAAAAATTGATAATAATAGTAAATTAGAAAGTTGCTTAAAATTGCATGCTCTAGATGTATTGAGGTTCCGGTGGAGGAGGAGCAAGCATGTGCTGCTGAGCTACCTGCTTCAACCCTACAGCTGCTGGCGGTTTCCTTCGCGCCACATCCCAAGCCAGGGGATAGCTATTGGGATAGCCTAAGACATCGCACCTGAACCTAAACAAGCGACAAACTACATCTCGCTGTTACAGTATGATTATCACCCCCCTTCTATGTCTAAAATAAAAAGGAACAGAGACTAACCCAGGAGACACCTTCCTATTTTTTAAAGACCCCTCTGCTCCCCTTTTCAGTACAAACAGACCTATACCCCTAAGACCCATGGAACTCGGCAACCATTGAGAATTTACCCGGGGTGGTCTGTACTCTACTCTCCACTGCTGACGAGGACGCACGGCAAATTTCTCAGAGCCGCACTCGCCCACTGTGCACCGCTCCTCTTCTCCTCCTGCTCCCGTGAAGTGAGCGAAGTTGAAGCTGGGTCCTTCCTCGACCGAGGACCAAGAACATCAGGCCTATCACAGGCAGGTCCGCCCACCGTAGCCGCTGATTCCCTTCCTGCTTGCTTTGGCAGCGTGCCCGGAGTTCCGGGACTGCTGTCTCTGAGTGGTGTGGGACGCCATCCGCCCTCCTGAGGCGGCCTCTCCCTGAGGTTTACCGCCGGATTTCGGTTGCAGCGCTGACCACTCCATCCCTCTCCCACCGGTGCTGCGTGAGAGGGATTGGAGGTAGCGCTACCCCAGGGCCAAGAACCGAGGAAGGAATCCCTGCTCTAGAAAGGCTCACCCTGCCACCTTCTCCCCTCTCTCCCACCGGTGCTGCGTGAGGGAGGGAGAGCTCGCTAGGTGGCCCAGGCTGAGATCTGGAACTGTTGGAGGTTAACCTGTTGGGAACAGGTTTACCTAGGAGAGACAGCCATTGCAGCTACAAGAAGCCCATCTTCCAGGACAAGACAGGTCTAGGCGTGCAGTGAGCGAGGAGAGGTGAGTCCACTTTGCCCCCTTAACCCAGAACGGCACAATTCAGTACATAACCTATAACTTAAAGAGCGGTGTGGGCGAATCAGGAAAAGAAGGGAAGAAAGGAGAGGAAAAGGGGAAGGAAAGGGGAGCAGATAGGGGAATGGTCTAACTTCTTCAGCATAAACATTAAGCACTCTCCTTCCTGAAATGATAATGAAAATTGAGTAGCTTTATTTTACTTACAGCTCACTCAAAGGAGTCATCCCTTTCAGCTTGTTGTTAACTCTACTATCTTTTGCATGAGCTCCTGAGAAAACCAACACATACAAACATGAGCTACTTGCCTTCTACTAAATGTATTTGCTAAAAATGCTGCTTGCTATGCTTTCTGCCTGAGAGATTAACAGATACCTGCTTCTATTACTAAGACTCTGCTACTAACTAACCTGGACAATTTTGCATATGTTGCTTGCAGAATAATAAGTTAATTGCTGGACATTTCTTTGTGCAATACTCTGCTTCATTGACTACCCAAAAGATAGAAGCTTTAAGGACAAGATAATAGCTTATAACTTTTCCTAACTGCCTAGGTTTAAGGTCATGTTTTTCTTTTCTTTCCTTTTTCTTTTCTCTAAAACTAGTACTAACCTGAGTAAAACCAAGTTTTTTGTACTTTTCTTGCAAACAAACACTTTGACTAAAGATAGACCACAAGTTTAGAGGTGTATATACAGAAAGCACCCCATATCAAAAGCATATAAAAATTTTGTAACGAACAAGGTGTGCAAAATAGTGTACTATCAACCTCTACTTGCTGATCTTACTTGGTCTTGCAGATTAGTAAAACTGTTGTCTAACTGCATTACTGTCTATTAGAAACATCAATACTATTTGCCTGAAAAATTATTTGATAAGGTTTGCTGTAATTAATAACGTTTTTTTATTTGTGCTTTTTCTTTTCTTTTTTCTTTTTTTTTTTTTTTTTTTTTTTTTTTTTTCTTATATAAAATAAAAAGTGATTTTATTTTTTTCATCATTAATAGGCAGGCGCATTTTCCAAACACTAATTTGCCCAAGTTGCACAGTTAGACAGTGGGGAAAACAAGACATAGGTTACCCCTTTTCAAGAACTATAGATAACGGCTGGATATAATATATCTCAGTCATTAAGATAAAGAAGGTCTAACATAATAATAAACACAGGAGAATTAAAATATACCTCGACTTGCTTTGATTAAATTACTCTCTTCTTAAAGTTAAAAATTACAGCCTTTCTGACTGGCGCGGGGACTTCTATACACAGGAACCCACATCCACTATCTCACTAGAATAAGTTTTTTTTTTTTTTTTTGTTTTTTTGTTCTTTTTTTTTTCTTCTTTTTCCCCCTCCCCCTCACTTCCCTCACTCCTTCCTACTTCACTCCATCACCCCCTTACCTCTCACTTCCACATCCCTTTCCCAATTAAAGCACTAAGTTTTTATAGCACAATATTAATTGATCACTATTTAGATTACTATCACATCTTATGGACAAATTTTTTCATAGTCACTCCCGGACTCCCCCGCTAGCCATGACAGCAAAAACAAGAGAGAGAAGAAATAAAAATAGCATAGAAACATCTATGGAGGTACAGCCAACCCACATTAACCCTTCAGTCACTAATGAAACCTTTAATATGCAGGCCCTGGTGACAAATATTGCAGAAGCCTTAAACCCCAAATTTGAGGCCCTTAGGGCAGAGATTAAGCAAGAAATCACACTGCTGTCCCAAGAACTGAGACATTTCACTAGTAGGATTAATGAAGTGGAACAAAGGGTGTCTGATCTTGAGGACCTTACTTTTACACATAGTAATAGCATAGACTCCAATACAGCGTCTCTATCTAAAATGAAAATTAAAATCGAAGATTTAGAAAACAGGGCCAGAAGAAACAACATTCGCATTATTGGGCTACCAGAGGGGGAACAACCTGAGAATTTAAATTTGTTTATTACAAATACGTTGGTACAACTACTTAAAATCCCCCCCAGTAACCCTCAAATAGTGGTAGAAAGGGCTCACAGAATAGGGAAGCTTCAGGTCGATAACAGGGGTAACAACAGACCCAGGCCAGTAATAGCCAAATTGCTTAATTTCAGTGATAAAGTAACTCTTCTCCAATATTTTCGCAAGAATCAGCCTATTATGTTTAAAGATAGCAAGATTCTCCTATTTCAGGACTACTCGGCAGAGACGTCATCTAGGAGAAGAAATCTTGCTCCAATCTGTTCTAAATTTATCCAGCAGGGTTACCAGGCCCTAATTAATTACCCCTCTAAACTTAAGGTTATTGCTAAAGGAGAAGTCCACTTTTTTGAGAATGCACAAGAGGCAGAAAAATTATTAATCCAATTAAACTCTAGTGAGTAATCTGAAGAAATATCAATGACTCACTGACTTTGTTGTTACCTCATCTTAAGTTAGGGATGGCAGTGAAAATGTTACGAAGTAATAAAGGTGTCTTGCGGGAGGTTCCCCCTTTCCTTCTTTTTTTTTTTTTTTTTTTTTTTTTTTTTCTCTCTCTCTTTCTTCCTCTCTCTCTCTTCAATTCCATCTATCCATCAAAATAAATGGTCAACTTTAAAATAGTATCGTGGAATGTAGGGGGTATTACCACTCCTATAAAGAGGAAATCGATCATTACCCAACTAAGAAAAATGAATACAGATATAGCTTTCCTCCAGGAGACCCATCTTAACTTAGAAGAAGTATTAAAATTAAAAACATCGTGGGTTAAGGAAGTTTTTGCTGCACCGGGACAAGGGAGGAAGAGAGGGGTAGCCATTTTGGTAGGGAAAAGGATTAATGCAGAGATACTACATGTTGTGACGGACCCAGGGGGGAGATCAGTGAGTCTAAAAATAAAAATTAATAATCGTGTGTTTACAATGTGTAACGTTTACGCGCCTAATATCCTTGACCCAGAGTTCTGGAATCAAGTGCAGACTGAAATATTCTCTATATTGGAAGGTAACCTTATTCTTGCAGGAGACTTTAACATGGCCCCACAGTGCCCACTTGACAGGCTGAGACTAAACACAAAACAAAAAAAACATAAAAAAGATAATCTGGAAACTAAAATCTTTTCTAGGCTTATGCAAAACCTAGGCATCAAGGACATCTGGAGGATGCAAAATCCCGATATTAGAGAATACTCTTGCTTATCCAAAGCTCATAAAACACTATCAAGAATTGATCTTTTTCTGATAGACGATAGACTGTGTACATATGAGGTTAAAGCAAAAATTCTTCCTATTAGTATCTCTGACCATGGGCCAATTACCCTAGATCTTCAGGATAAGCAGCCCAAGCTTAAGCTAAATCGTTTTTTTTTTTCCTTCTCACCTAGCATCAGACACGAAATTTAAGAACTGGTTGAGAGCCAAGTTCACTGACTACGATCTCTGTAACTCAGAGTATAGAGATCGTCCTGCCATATTTTGGGAGGCAGCAAAGGCTGTAATCCGAGGTGAAATCATAGCCTATATGGCAATACTGAATAAAAAAATGCAACAAAGAGAAAAGGAACTAACAAATGCAGTAATAAACGCATATAATAGATTCCTTCTTGACCAAAACTCTGCTAATTGGGCTAAGTATAATAAAGCAAAAAGTAACAAAGATGATTTCCTGTTATACAGAGAAACTCAGAAAGAGTTAAAATTACAGTCTAAACTATATAAGTATGGCAACAAGTCTGGGAAACTCCTTGCTAAATTGGTCAAAAGCGAAAAAAAATCCTCAACTATTGAAAAACTGGTGCTAGGTGACAAAGAAGTATTTAAACATGAGGAGATAGCGGAAGAAATGGAAAAATATTATCAAGAACTGTATCATTCCAGACCCTCGGACTTAGGTCAAGCAGAGGACTTCTGGAGCAAAATATCAGTACCTAAGATATCCACGGATTTAGCTGGTACCCTCAATGCACAAATCACAGAGGAAGAAATTAAAAAAACAATTTCTGACCTCGCTCTGAACAAAGCCCCTGGGCCAGATGGGCTACCTAATGAACTATATAAAATTCTATCTGCTGAAATATCAGCCCATCTCTGCGAGTTCTACAATTCTATCTATATAAATGGAGGAGAGATGTCGAAACTTTTCACATCCTCCTATACAACTCTGATACTCAAGAGTGGAAAAGATCCATCTTTAAGGGAGTCATATAGACCAATTGCTTTACTAAACTCCGATTACAAGATCTTCACATCAATTATAGCCCAGAGGTTACAAAAAATATTAGGTGATATCATCCACAAAGATCAAGCCGGGTTCTTAAACTTTCGAAACTCTGCAGCAAAAATCAGAGAGATTCTGATAACATCAGAATACTTCTTTAACAAAGGGGAGGGGGGGGGAGGGGACTTCACCAGACCTGGCGGTTATCTCGCTTGATGCCGAAAAGGCTTTCGACTCCATTCATTATAATCATCTTTTCGTCTCTTTAGCAAAGTTCGGATTTACAGGAGGCTTTCTTGGCTTCATTAAAAACCTATATAATCAGCCCTACACAAGGTTAATTATAAATAATTTAATATCTTCTCAAATTGTATTGGATAGAGGAACCCGCCAGGGCTGCCCCCTTTCCCCTCTCCTCTTTAACCTCTGCATTGAACCTCTGGCAATCGCAATCAGGCAACAACTAGAAGGCATTAAAATTGAGAATTACGAAATAAAGTTGGCTTTGTATGCAGATGATATTCTTATATATTTATCAAACAGCAAAATTAATCTTCCTAAGCTACTACAAATTATTGACCAATTTGGCTCTTTTTCAGGCTACAAAGTAAATACTACAAAGTCAGAATTACTCTGGCTCAGGAAAAACAACTCCTCTCCTAGCAATATCCCTTTTCATCTAGTTAAAGACTCATTCAAATATCTGGGTATTAACATTCCTACTGACCCAAAAGATTTATACAAGCTTAATATTTCACCAATTATATTAACATTTAGAGAAAAGCTCAGAAATTGGGTGGGTTTACCACTCTCTATTTCTGGACGGATAGCACTTTTCAAGATGGTCCTCTTCCCTAAGTTGCTTTACGTGCTACAGAACACAGCGATAATGCTTTTAGAAAGGGATATACGAACAATAAATAGCCTGCTCAGAAGGTTTATCTGGCAAAAAGCCAGGCCGAGAATCTCACTGAATAAACTGTCATCTTCTAAAATCTATGGAGGCTTTGCATTACCAGATATTAGGCTGTATAATTTGGCTTTCCTAGCGCGGTTTGTAGCTGACTGGATCTTCTCCAAAGATTATGTCTTGAATAATAAACTTGAAGAAAAAATCTGTTATCCATATGCACCCTTAGCTCTTTTACATTGCGAACCAAAAGAGTGGCCAGCTAACATTAGAGCACTTAAAATGCTCTCAAACCCCCTGAGGGCCTGGAGGAGAATAGGGAAGCTTATGGATCTAAACTATCAGATATCTCAATATTTACCTCTAATAGGCAACCCTAAATTTCAGGCAGGCCTTGATTCAGCTGTATTTAAACACTGGCACACTTTAGGTTTAGATAAACTTATACAACTTGTGGATCAAGAGAGAAAATGTATTAAAACATTTGATGAACTTAAAAATAACTTTAACCTCTCCAACAAAGATTTTTTCGCATATTTACAGGCAAGGCATTATATTACAGATATCATGAGGTCAGTTAACTGGCGCTGGGACCTAGGAAGTTTGGAGGGCTGGCTAACCCTGGTAAGGAATGGGTTGATGTCAATCACTCCATGTTATCATCTACTGGGGGAAGGCAAAGGGAAGCATCTTCTTGAAAAACTAACCCAGGACTGGAATCTAGTCCTGGGACAGGACCACATTGACAGCCAATTTATAAAAACATCTATTTGTAGGATATCTCAAGCTACAATCTCAGCCACCTGGAGAGAGGCTCATCTGAAACTCATTCACAGATATTATTATACCCCTGAGAAAGCATTTAAGTTTAGGAATTTAAATTTTGATAAATGTCCCAAATGTTCTAAGGAGGCTGCAGATTTGAGACACATGATCTGGGACTGCCCACTGATTAGACAGTGTTGGTTTAAAATTGAATACTGGGTAAAAACGTCACTTGGAATCTCCCCTCTGGGTCTATCATTGATCCAGATCATATTTGTTTAAATAACCAAGAAGAACATATCCCCAATGAAAGGTTAATTACCTCAATTATTTTAGCAGTCAGGTATTTAATTTTAAGAAGTGGAAGTCAAGAAATTTACCAACAGTTCCAGAGATTAAAAACTTTCTTAAAAAGCAATGTATCTTAGAGCAGCGAGAAACCAACATTGATAAGGAACTTGATATTCAATCTTTCCTTAAAAAGTGGGCACCATTTATCAAGTCACTTACAGCGCCAGAGGTCGACCAAATAATACTTCCCTTCCAGAATTCAGAAATGGTACTACTGGGAATATGGTAAAGTGAGGTTTATCCTAATTTCTCTCCCTCTCCCCTTGTTGTGGCGTTAGAGGATCTTCTTTCCTCTTTACAAAAATTTTTTTTTTTTTTTTTTTTTTTTTTTTTTCTCTCCCCCTCTCGCAAGATTAACCTTCTACATGTTGATACTATTGTGACTTGAGTTAGCCTAGGATCTTTCCAACAAGATATGAGTCATAATGTATACTCCCTAAGTTAACGATATATGCTTAGAGGAGGAGGGGGAGGGGAGAGTGGGAAAGATTGTTTTGGGATCTGTTCCTGGTCATTGTTTATGTTGTTGTTGTTCCCGTTGGGGGGGAGGGGAGGGAAAGGGAATAAAAAATGGTAAAATATACTCCAACAGAGAAATCATAACTATTAAGGAATGACAGAATGGAATTTAATTCATAATATTTTGCGTTTTTTTTGCTGATGTTCTTTTTATTCTTTGTTTTGGAAATCATTGAAAATGTATAAACCTGTTGGAGTTCAATAAAGATGATTTAAAAAAAAAAAAATTGCATGCTCTATCTGAATCACAAAAGAAAAAAAAAATTGTGTTCAGTGTCCCTTTTAAGGTTAACAGCATGTGGCTAAATTCCTTTACATTAGTGATTCACGAAATAAACATTTTGGGTTCAGTGTCCCTTTAATGTAAGGAATGTTTTTTAGAAAGTAAAAGTATAATTTTCTTTGGTATTATGAAATTATATATTGAATAAGCTATGGGGGGGGGGGGGGCAATTCAGGAAAGTCATAGCAGTGCCTTTGTTGATTTGGGTCCTAAAGCACTTGAGCCTTATTTATCTTTATTTTCACAGGAACAATTAGATGTTGCCCTCTCTAAAATATGCAAAAACTTTGATGTTGGTCATTATACCAAGGTGCAGCAGGCCTATAGACTTCTGGGAAAAACACAGGTGAGTTCTCAAACGTCATCTTAGAATTAATTTGAAATGTCTATGCATACAACAGGAATGATTTCATCTTGAACTTAAAAACAAAACAACAACAATTTTAAACATTCCTATTTGTGTAAATGATATTGTGCATTCTATTATTGCCATTAATTCATTTTTGTGTTCATTAAACAGAGTGCTGATTTCCAGATAATTTACTTATAGAGATTTAATATGAGAGACCCAGCAATCTGTGAAACAGACGGTCACTTTTCTGTCTTTAGTCCTGTACTGATTGTAGTATTCTCTGACTCGTACAAAAGATAATAACTTGGTGAAGGGAAAAAAAATGCAGTTGTATTTTGGAAGAGTTAATAAAAATAAATCAAATTTATTGGGGAATATACATAATAATGCATTTGAAATATATAAAGATTAGTTTCCCTTCCATAAGGCAGGGAGAGTCCCACAACTTAATTCCTTACTGTTGGAAATACAACACCTGGGCCACCAGGAGTAGGCAAAGACACCCAAGCTAAAGGCTTAAATATCCCCTCCACTCCCCCCCCCCATTCATTCTTTGCCTTTCATCACCTATAGGAGGTGGCAGAGAAGTGTCAGAAGATTTGTATAGTCCTCTAATGGGTATGTTCCCTTCGCGAAAGGACTGGAGTATTAGTAATCATGTCAACCTCTCAGTGAGAGTATTGATGATTTTTTTTTCTGTGAACCCATCCAGACTGTCTCTAACAGCTCCTGGAGCAATCAGTGTTGATGAGTTTCACTGCTTGCTACTACACACTCAAGTCAATGTCAGACGCGCTGCTGCAAGACGGTACACACTTGAGCGGCTATGCCTGTTCCAACAGCATGGATCCTGGAGGGTAAGACCGTTGTTTATATATACAATTTAAAACGCTATACAGGGTCAGTGGGCTATTTTTATACCTCGATAGGATCAAGGGTTAATATCTCCTAAAGTGAGATTATTTGAAACAGTTTGGGGATTTATATCTGCTTAATGTGAGAGTTTTTGGCTTGGAATAGACAGGTTTCATTTTCCTTTTTTGAAGTGTTGCGCAGCTCATAATAGCTTGGCACCCTTTTTCATAGCTGGGAAAGTCCTGTCTTATGTACCACGTGACCGGGTGCGGTCTCTTTCATTTTCTAAGATCTTACTGAAGACATAATTTCTGTGGAGAGTGTTTTTCACTGTATAGCTGTCTGGGTCTAGGAGGTGGTGAGTGCCCCAGCCATTGGGAATATTAAGGTGCCGTTTTTTAAATAGAATTATACTACATTATAAGGTTCTGCTCCTTCTCTATTGATTAATAATTCCTGTTTATATTGTGAGGAGGCTGTGGTTTGCCCGTCTGCTCAAGTTTGTTCCATTTGCCTAAACACTGTTCTAAAGTCTAAGAAGGGAGACAAGCCTACTAATACTCATAGCGCTGTTAAACCTTCTGAGCCGTCTACTTCTCAGGAATCTGGGTCCTGAGAAATTACTACCCTTTCTACAGTACCCGCTCCACATGCAGTTCACCGTGGCTCAACTAATCCTCCATCTGGAGGGGGCTTTTTTCCAGCTTCAGAGGGTGAACTTTCAGAGTCGGAGACTTCAGTTACTAAACCTCCTTCAGCGTTTTTTATTAAAGGAGGTTCTCTCTACTCTAGAGGTTCCAGAGGCTACACTCCCTGAGGAGCCTACGATCCCTAAATTAGACAGGGTTTACAAAGATAGGAAGGTCCCTCTGACTTTTCCTGTGACAGTTAAGATGGCGAACATTATTAGTAATGAATGGGAAAGAGTAGGAACTTCTTTTTCCCCTTTGTCTACTTTTAAAAAATTATTCCCGGGCCCTGACTCTCAATTAGATTTGTGGGCCTCCATCCCGAAGGTGGATGACGCTATCTTCACGCTAGCTAAGCATACTACTATCCATCTGGTGGATAGTTCTTCTTTTAGAGAGCCTAATGATAAAAAAATGGAAACTTTTCTGAGGAAGATGTCTCAACATACAGGGTTTTTATTTAAACCGGCGGCAGCTGTAGCCGCGGTTGCTGGAGCAGCTACCTACTGTTGTCACATAAATGCAAACGCTTCTGGCTTTGCGGTTCTAGCCCGCCGGGCTCTCTGGTTGAAGTCCTGGTCTGCGGTTATGACTTCTAAATCCAGACTCCTTTCTCTTCCCTTCAAGGGGAAGTCCTGGTCTGCGGTTATGACTTCTAAATCCAGACACCTTTCTCTTCCCTTCAAGGGGAAGATTTTATTCGGGTCCAGGTGCTGGACTCCATTATCTCTACGGTTAACGGAGGGAAAAGGTGCCTTCCTACGGGCAGGATAAGAGGAATAGGCCTAAAGGAGGGCAAATGTTTAAATTTTCGTTCCTTTCGTTCTTACAAGTCACAACGACAGCAGTCCTCTTCCAAGTCCGAGCAGCCCCAAGAGTAACTTGGAAGCCGGGCTCACTCCTGGAATAAGTCTAAACAGACTTAGAAGCCCACTGAGAACAAATCGGCATGAAGGGGTGGCCCCCGATCCGGTATTCGGATCGTGTAGGGGGGGGCAGACTGTCTCTTTTTTCAGAAGCTTGGTTCCAGGATGTACATGATCCATGAGTCCCCTGGAGGTTGTATCTCAAGGATACAGGATAAGATTCAAGCATCATCCACCCAGGGGAAGATTCCTACTCTCTAGTCTTTCGACAAGACCAGAAAAGAGGGCTGCCTTCTTAGGTTGTGTACGGGATCCCGGTTCCAGTACCTACAGCAGAAAGAGGTTTGGGGTTTTATTCAAACCTTTTCTTAGTTCCAAAGGAGGAGGGAACTTTCAGTCCAATTCTGGACCTAAAGTGCCTGAACAAGTTTATGAGTGTTCCCTCTTTCAAGATGAATACAATATGGCTCTGGTTCAGGAAGGACAGTTTATATAACCACAATAGACCTGAAGCATACATACCTTCACAGTGAACATTTTCAGTTCCTGAGGTTTGCGTTTCTGGTTCAGCACTTCCAGTTCATATATCTTCCGTTTGGCCTAGCTACTGCTCCAAGGACATTTAAAAAGGTTCTGGGGGCTCTTCTAGCTATTACCAGAACAAAAGGTATTGCAGTAGCGCCTTACCTGGACAATATTTTGGTACAGGCACCATCTTTTTGTCTGGCTGTTTCATCAGGCTTCATGAAGCCTGATGAAACAGCCATTGGCTGAGAAACGCGTTGCCTGTTATTTTTACAATTTTATTAAAGTCACTTTTTAATATTTTGAACACTTGCTGCATCTTTCTTTGGGATATATATCTTTTATCCTTTTCCTGAGGAATAATTCCTTTTCTGGATCAATTGTGGGATCCTTTTGCACCTCTGGATCCATTTGGATGTCTGGCTACAAGTCTGTTGGGTGACTGAATTGACCCCTTCATGCCTCTATAGCACCACAAGAGGTGCTTTACACTTTGTGAGTATTATTCTTCTCTTTGCCTGTATTGACACCTTTGCACCAGCAATACTAGGCCATATTGGCACCTGTGTTTTCCTTCTGCCTATACAGACATCAGCTCCTGTGCAGGAAGTTGGTCTTCTGGGTGACCAAATAGATCCCAGACCGTATATCTAGCACTAACTGAGGTGCTCTACTAAACGTGAGTTTACTCATCACTTTAAGATCTATTTATTCTGGATCAAACAATATTGGGCCATGTGGCACTTCTGTCTTTTCTCTTCTCACAATAGATGCATATCTTCATTTCAGTCTTCATTTAGATTATTTTTATTTTCTGAGATTACGGAATCTCATATGATTCAACTTTGTTTTTTCAAGACATGATTAGAGGATCTTTTTATCAAAAGCTCTTGATTCCTCACACAAGGGTCACCTTTTTTAGGTTTCCAGATAGATTGTGTCACTGTCTTTGTCTCTAACAGATAAATTATTTTTTTCTTATTGAGTTCCGTCTGTCGGTACCTTCAGTCTTTATTGTTTCCTTCAGTTGCTATATATGCATGGAAATTTAGGTCTTATGGCTGCAGCATTGGATTCATTTCCCTTTGCTCATTTTCATAGAAAACCTTTCCAGTTTTTTATGCTACATAATGGTGCAGGGATTCTAGGATTTCACTTTTTAAATCTTCAAATTCTATGTTTATCTATCTTTGATTTGGTGGTTAAGATCACCATCATTTAGTTCTACAGGTCTCTTCGATTCTTTCAACCTGGACCATGATCTCTATAGATGCGAGTCTTTTAGGTTGGGAGGCTGTCTGAGGTTCTCTGTCAGCACAAGGGGTTTGGAAATCTCAGGAGGCGAGATTACCATTTGATATTTTGGAACTCCGTGCATTCCCAGAGTTCTTCAGTTGGTTTCTTTTGAAGAAGAGACGTTTATTGTTTTTTTTCCAGACATTATCACATCTGTGGT